>NC_089265.1:2412750-2714343 GCF_963930625.1 Muntiacus reevesi | reverse complement strand
GCCTTCAATCTTTCCCAGCATCAGGGTCTTTTCCATTGAGTCAGTTCTTCCCATCAGGTGGCCAGAGTATTGGAGTTTCAGCTGCAGTATCAGTCCTTCCAGTGATTATTCAGGGTTGATTTCCTTTAGGATTGACTGGTTTTATCTCCTTGCTGTCCAAGAGACCCCCAAGAGTTTTCAGCCCCACAGTTTGAAGGCATCAGTCCTTCAGCACTCAACCTTCTTTATTGTCCGGCTCTCACATCTGTACATGACTACTGGAAAAAACATGGTTTTGACTATATGAACATTTTTAGGCAAAGTAATGTCTCTGCTTTTTAATATGCTGTCTAGGTTTGTCATTGCTTTTCTTCCATGGAGCAAGCATCTTTTAATTTCATGGGTACAGTCACCATCCACAGTGATTTTGTGACCCAAGAGAATAAAGTCTGTCATTGGCCACTGTTTCCATTGTTTCCTCATCTGTTTGCCATGAAGCGATGGGACCAGATGGCATGAGCTTCATTTTCTGAATGTTGATTTTTAAGCCAGATTTTTACTCTCCTCTTTCACCTTTATTAAGAGGCTCTTTAATTCCTCTTCACTTTCTGACATAAAGGTGGTGTCATCTGCATATCTGAGGTTATTGATATCTTTCCCGACAATCTTGATTCCAGCTTCACCCAGGGTAAAGGATGCTTCATCCAGCCCAGCGTTTCACATGATGTGTTCTGCATATAAGTTAAACGAGCTGGGTAACAGTATACAGCCTTGACGTACTACTCCTTTCCCGATTTTGAACCAGTCTGTTTTCCATGTTCAGTTCTGTTTCTTCTTGACCAGCATATGGGTAAAAACCCCTAAATGAGCAGTTCACAGTAATAGCACTAAAATAAAAATCCCTTTTAAAAAATGAGTAATAGTGTGATGGAAGTTGTTAGGTATGTTTAAATTGAGTTTAGATATTATATCTTGTTGACTTGCTTTGTCTTGAATAAGGTGAAAGTGATTTACTTATAACTTTTAACAATTTGCATCATGTCTCTGACTTCAGTGAAATGGATTGTTAGGAAGCAATTAATTCTACTTCCCACTTAAGTTATGATATATTCACCAAAATGATACATACTATTTAATTTTCAGAAATTCTAGACTACAAATCATAATGCTGGGTAAAAAAGAGAGTTTGTTCTGTGGTTACATGATACATTTTAATGGTTTGATTTATCACATGAGTTCTATCTTTTGTATTGCTTTTACACAATAATTCTGGTACTTCATTGTGTGCATTAACTTTTAGCACACCATTTCCTACCTTTCACTCAGTACTTATTCTTTTTAAGATTCATTGAGCAATAATTTACTTATAGAAAATTTCATCTAAGTATCTAACTCAATACTTTTAGTATATTCATGCTATCATCATTGCTATTAATTTTGGAATATTTTTATCTCTTTCAGTCTTCCCTTGGGCATATTTTCAGTCAATCCCTGTTCCTCACCCTTCTCTCAACAGTCACCAATCTGATTTTTGACTCAATAGATTTGCCTTTTCTGGTCATTTCTTGTCAGTGCAATCTTGTAACCTACTTGGATTCCTTCATTTAGTGTAGTGCTCTTGAGGTTCATCTGCATCATGGCATGTGTTAGTACTTTGTTCATTTCTATTGCTGAATAATACTCCAGTGCATGGAGAACATGTTCTGTTCACTAGTTCACAAACTGATGGATATTTGGGTTGTTTCTGGGTTTTGGTTACTATGAATAATGTTGCTGAGAACATTTGCTTCCAAGTCTTATGTATATGTGTTTTTAGTTCTTGGGGACAGATGTCCTAAAATGTAATTACTCGGTTGTATGGTAAGTTTATTCTTCTTAAGAAACTGCCAAATTGATTTACAAAGTGACTATCATTTTACATTTTCATCGGGAATGTGTGAGGGTTACAGGTTTTCTATATACTTGCAACACGTGGTATTGAGTATCTTCTTTATTGTGATATTGTGAGTGTATTATTATAGTCTTTCTAGGGGATGTGTAGCCCATCTCATTGTAGTTTTAGTTTACATTTCCCTAAAGACCAAAAGTGCTGAGCACCTTTTCATGAATGTTAGCCTTTCACACACTGGGGAAATATCTATTCAAATATTTTGCCTGGTTTTTTTTTTGCTCTCAGTATTGTTTAACTTTTATAATATTGTGTTGGTTTCTACCATACAACAACACAAAACAGCCATAGCTATACATATATCCCCTCCCTCTTGAGCCTCCCTTCCACCCATCCCACCCCTTAGATAATGACAGAGTGCCAGACTGGGCTTCCTCTGTTATATAGCATCTTCTCACCAGCTATCCATCTTAGACATGTAGTGATATAAGTTGATGCTGCTTTCTCCCTTTGTCTTGCTCACTTCCTCCCCCACAAGTTCACAAGTTCATTCTCTACATTTTTGTCTCCATTCCTTGCCTGCAAATAGGTTTATCAATAACATTTTCCTAGATTTCATATATTTGCATTAATATACAATATTTGTTTTTCTGACTTATTTCACTGTATAATAAGCTCTAGGTTCATCCAATTCTCTAGAACTGACTCAAATTTGTTCTTTTTTATGGCCAATTAATATTGCATTGTCTATATGTATCACATCTTCTTTATCCATTCATCTGTTGATGGACATCTAGGTTGCCTCCATGTCCTAGCAATTGTAAATAGTGCAGAAATGGACATCGGGTTTTGTTTGATTTTTAAATGGAAAAATTCAATTTTAGTTTTACTATTACTGGTGTGTTAGAGATTTTATTGTTATTAATAATTTTTATTGACTTTTATTATTGACCTTGCTGGAGTTCTTTATATATTCTGAAATAGGATTTTCACATTAAAAATTTAAAACAGAATTTTATTTCTGAGAAGGCAGTTAGTTGGAATCAAAATTAAATGAAATCTACTCCTGTTCTTGATATTGTTCACTACTTAGCTTTGAAGATTAGGTAACACAACAATTAAATTGTGGAAATTATTATTATTTATATACCTTCAGGACTAGTCAATAACAACCTTGTGTTTTTTTTAAGAATTATAACTAACATTACGAATATAATTTGATTCAATTATCATTATTTCCATGATTTTCTGAAAACACTAATTCTTCTATGGATTCCAAAGACTTTTTAAAGGTTGATCTATGGCTCTGAAGCTCTCAAAATTCTTTTATTTCCCTAATTCCCTAGTTCAAGCTCAGTTAGCTCTTTATGGAAACGGCAGATTTCAGCCTTAGTTCAGTTCAGGTCAGTCACTCAGTCATGTCTGAATCTTTGCAACCCCATGCACTGCAGCAGGCCACGCTTCCCTGTCCATCACCAACTCCCAGAGCTTGCTCAAACTCATGTCTATCAAGTCAGTGATACCATTCAACCATCTTGTCCTCTGTTGTCCCCTTCTCCTCCTGCCTTCAATCTTTCCCAGCATCACGGTCTTTTTCAGTGAGTCAGCTCTTGGCTTCAGGTGGCCAAAATATTGGAGCTTCAGCTTCAGCATCAGTCCTTCCAATGAATATTCAGGACTGATTTCCTTTAGGATTGACTGGTTTGACATCCTTACAGTTCAAGGGATTCTCAAGAGTCTTCTCCAACACCACAGTTCTAAAGCATCAATTCTTAATCACTCAACTTTCTTTACAGTCCAACTCTCACATCCATACATGACTACTGGAAAAAAACATAGCTTTCACTAGACAGAACTTTGTCAGCAAAGGAATGTCTCTTCTTTTCAATACGTGGTCTAGGTTGATCTTAGCTTTTCTTCCAAGGAACAAGCATCTTTTAATTTCATAGCTGCAGTCACCATCTACAGTGATTTTGGAGCCCAAGAAAATAAAGTCTGTCACGGTTTCCATTGTTTCCATGGGATTGGATGCCATGATCCATTTTTGAATGTTGAGTTTTAAGCCAGCTTTTTCACTCTACTCTTTCACTTTCATCAAGAGACTCTTTAGCTCCTCTTCACTTTCTGCCATAAGGGTGGTGTCATATGCATATCTGAGATTATTGATATTTCTCCCGGCATTCTTTTTTTTTTTTTTCAGAGTTCTAGGACTTTTAATTTGTCCCAAAATTGCTGAAGCAAAAATCATGATAAAACATTCTGCTTTCCTTTACACCCCCCAACGCAAAAAAAAAAACAACAACTCCGTAGGAAAAAAATGGTTTTGTACATGGGAAGAAACAATAAAAATTCAAAACTTACAGATAAGGGTTAGCTCTATCACTCATCTCTTTAAAAAGTTTATACGAATATCCAGTCAACACCAACAGGGTTATCTCCCTTGAAATGTTATCTATACAGACTTCCAAGTAGACCACAGGGCTGTATACTGTCTTGGAATGTCCTCAGGAGGCTCTGTCATTGATCAGGTAACAGAGTAAAAACCCCAGAGTCCTTTCTTTCAAATGGAAGAGGGAGAGACAGGGATAGAAGAAACTATTCAAACTTCGTCTTCTTTCCTTGTGGCTTGTGGTCTCCTCCTCCTCCTCTGCCTCCTCGGAAGCCTCCTCGCCCTCCAAAGCCTCCCCAGCCTCTGCCACCAAATCCACCTCGGCCACCTCTGCCACCACCTCGGCCTCCAAAGCCATCTCTGCCTCCTCCTCGACCACCAAAGCCACCTTCACCCTTAGGTTTGGCCCAGTCTAAAGTGACTTTTTTTCCATCGATTTCACCGTCTTCCATGGCCTCCTTGGCAGCTTTGGCATCTTCCTCACTATTGAAGTCTACAAAACCAAACCCTTTGGAGGATCCAGTCTCCCGGTCAGTGACTATCCTTGCTCGAATAGAGCCATCAAACGACTCCTTTAACGTCTCTTCTGTGGTATCCTCAGAGAGACCTTTGACAAACAGAGTTTTGGATGGCTGGCTTCTTGCATTAGGTGATCCCCTGGGTCCTTGCAACTCCAGTCTGATGGCTCTGCCCTCAATTTCCCTTTTATTACATGAATTTAAAGCTTCTTTAGCATCTTCAAATGAAGCAAATTCTATAAATGCATACCCTTTAGATTTGCCATTTTGGTTCTGGGGCACCTTGATATGAGTTGCCTTCTCAAAAACTTCCTGAAGAGTTTCTCCCGTTGCACTATAGGAGAGGTTGCTTAAAACCAGGGTTTTTGATTCACCACTCCAAGTGCTATTCTTTCCCCCTCTATGGTCTTGACTTTGACCTTTCTCTCCGGTGTAGTACAGAGAAATGGATCGCCCATCTATCTCTGTTCCCTGCTTTTCTTCCAAGGTTTTTTCTGCATCAGCTTCTGTCTTAAATTCAATATAAGCAATCCCTTTACTCTTTCCATCGTTGCTGACTAATCTGATCTCCACAGCATCTTCAAACACTTCTTTTAATTCATCCTGAGTAACTTTGTAAGGCAGATTTTTAGCCAAAAGTGTTCTTGCATCTCGATCTTTCTTACTGTCTTTTCCCTTTGGTTTTTCTAGTTTAATTTCATTGCCAAAGACTTTTAAACCAGTGAGTTCCAAGGTTTTTTCCAGGTCTTCGGCAGATTCAAAATCCACATAGCCAAACTTCCTAGACACACCAATTCTGACATCGACAACAGCAAGATCATTTTTAGCAAAAAGATCACTGATACCCGTTTTCAATTCAGGAGCAGATTTATTGAAGTTCAGGTTTCCAACAAAGAGATTGAAAGATGTAGTTGGTTCTGTGCCTTCCACTTTTTGTTTCTTGGCTTCAGGAGCTGCTTTTTGTTTGGCCATTTCCTTCTTTCGTTTTCCAGGTGCTTCTTTGACAGGCTCTTCTTCCTCTTCCTCCTCCTCTTCCTCCTCCTCCTCCTCTTCTTCCTCCTCATCGTCGTCCTCCTCTTCATCATCGTCATCCTCTTCCTCCTCCTCTTCATCATCATCATCCTCTTCATCTTCATCTTCATCAGCGCTCTTGGCCTTCACAGGAACAGCTTTTACTGGAGCTTTCTTTCCTTTGGCTGGTACAATCTCCATAGGTTCTTCTTCAGAGTCATCTTCGTCCTTCTCATCCTCCTCATCCTCCTCCTCATCATCATCGTCATCATCATCCTCATCCTCGTCATCCTCATCATCTGTGGCAGGAGCACCACCAAAAGCAGCAGCTGCCTTCCTCACTGCTGGTTCATCCTCCTCTTCATCTTCGTCGTCTTCCTCTTCACTGTCATCTTCATCTTCTTCATCACTGTCTTCCTTCTTGGCATTCTTGCCGTTCTTTGCTCCCTTGCCTGAGGCAGCTGCTCCCTTCTTACCAGAGGTTGCTACCAATGCTTTGCCTGGGGTGGCTCCCTTTTTGCCAGGTGTTACCACTGCTTTGGCAGGTGTAACTGTCTTCTTGGCTGGCATAGCTGCTGCCTTTTTGCCAGGGGTGACAACTGCTTTCTTTGCCGGTGTGGCAACTGCAACCTTTTTTGTTGGGGAAACCATCATCTTCTTTGCTGGAGTCGTGGTAGCCTTCTTGCCTTTTTTCTGAGGGATAACAACCTCTTCTCCACTGCTCTCATTGTCTTCATCTTCTGACATTTCCTCATCTTCACTATCTTCTTCCACCTCCTTTGGGGGAGGAGCCATTTTCTTGGAGTCACCTTGATTTTTACCGGCCTTTGCGAGCTTTACCATGATGGCGGCTTATGACGGCGGAGTGTGCGGCGAGCGAGTGGCGCAGACGAGCCCAGAGGAACCTAAGCACCGTCGATGGCGGCCGCTAATCCCTGAGCGTGTACGCTTGGCTGCCAGCTAGCGCTCGAGACTGAGGCGAAAGCTCTCCCGGCATTCTTGATTCCAGCTTATGCTTCATTGAGTCCAGCATTTCTCATGATGTACTCTGAATGTAAGTTAAATAAGTAAAGTACCAGTATACAGCCTTGATGTACTCCTTGAATAATTTGGAACCAGTTCATTTTTCCATGTCCAGTTCTAACTGTTGCTTCCTGACCTGCATACAGGTTTCTCAGAAGACAGGTAAGTGGTCTGGTATTCCCATCTCTTGAAGAATTTCCCACAGTTTGTTGTGATCCACACAGTCAAAGGCTTTGGCATAGTCAATGAAGCAAAAGTAGATATTTTTCTGGAATTCTCTTGCTTTTTCTATGATCCAATGGATGTTGGCAATTTGATCTATGGTTCCTCTACCTTTTCTAAATCCAGCTTGTACATCTGGACGTTCTCAGTTCACATACTGTTGAATCCTAGCTTGAAGGATATTGAGTATGACTTTGCTAGTGTGTGAGATGAGTACAGTTGTGTGGAATATGAACATTCTTTGGCATTGTCCTTCTTTGGGATTGGAATTAAAACTGACATTTTCCAGTCCTGTGGCCACTGCTGAGCTTTCCAAATTTGCTGGCATATTGAGTGCAACACTTTCACATCATACTCTTTTAGGATTTGAAATAGCTCAACTGGAATTCCATTACTTCCAGTAGCTTTGTTTGTAGTGATACTTCCTAAGGCCCACTTGCCTTCACACTCAAGGATGTCTGACTCTAGGTGAATGACCATACCACCATGGTTTTCTGGATCATAAGAATCTTTTTTTGTATAGTTCTTCTGTGTATTCTTACCAACTCTTCATATCTTTTGCTTCTTTTTGGTCCATACCATTTCTGTCTTTTATTGTGCCCATCTTTGCATATATAAAGAAACATTATAACTCAGTAGCCAAAACCAAACAATTCAATTTAAAATTGAATAGATGATCTGAATAGACATTTTCCCAAAAACATACAGAAGTTCATCAGGTATATGAAAAGATGCTCAACATCAATAATCATCAGGAAAATGTAAATAAATTGAAAATATTCTTCAGCCTCCCCATTGAGTTTCATAGTGCTGTCTTTTCTGTAAATGGTTACTAGCTACCTTTCTTATGAGGGAAAATGAAGTCAGGAACATCCTTAGTCACCACATTGATGATGTCACCCAGACTTAGATTTTCTCTTGCCATTTCATGTCAGCCTTCTGCACATCTCTTACATTGTTAATTGTCAGTATTATTGTGGATGCAATCACTACTTCTTGTCTAGTCGCTAAGTCATATCCAACTCTTTGCAACCCTATGGGCTGACTAGCCTTCCCAGGCAAAAATACTGGAGTGGGTTGCCATTTCCTTCTCCCCAGGATCTTGCTGAACCAGGGATTGAACCTGCATCTTCTGCATTGGCAGCCACTAGGGAAGCCCCAACCAACACTAGCTTACTATTTTATCTTGATCTTAGAACTATACCCTCTTTGCCATCTTGAGAGATCTCTGAAGTTCAAGGCAGCATGGATTGTTCTCTCGACTTGCTGCCTCTATATTTTAAGCTATATCTCCTGGTCTGTACAATCGCTAATTACAAATATCTCAGGTAAATCTGGGGAGCCCCATAACTTGGAGCATCTAAAATCATCCCTCTCAGGCATTTTTAGGACAGTAATCACTGATTCTTCGGAGATTCCCCCATACCCTCACCAGTAAAGAGAGTGTCCTCGGTGCCCTCCGTAAGGGACAGGTTGGTTTCAATAGTAAACCCTTTGCTGCTTACTTACATAATTTGTTTTGAAAGTTTATAAGTAGGCTCTGACATTTTAATCCCTCAATACTGGACATTAAATTCTAGTGTATTCCTCATAAATCCTAGTGATAGACATTTGACCCTCATATGTGTGTGTTAATAGGATTAGTTAGTTAATCTTTTAATTCCACATCAAACAAAAATTGGAAGCATCAGAACTCACCCAAATATCCTAAGTTCTTGACCCCAAGTTAATATATGATCATGATAAAAGCTTGGGGTTGAATTCAAAGCACAATTGGAATAGTGTAATCAGTTTTTAACACCCTAAATCTCTTACTGCTAGAGGAAAGTTTTCTCCAAACTATATTCTGAACTGTGCTAACATTGTTCTAAAGCTTTTAATAATTTCCTTTTGAAAAGTATTCTTTAGAAAACCTCATGAGAACTATAAAATGTTTCATTATTCTGGCATTATATGACACTTTTTAGAGTGTAATAATATCATGGTCTCTCTTCCTTCCCCTTATTTCTTTATCTCCCCAATTCATACCTTAATATGACTGATCATATGCATAAATGAGCCTCTGGATTTCTAAAAAGTGTGAATCTCTGCTATAAAATGAGCTGTTTTGGTATCTGAAGGAAAATCACCTGGGAAGTAAGATGAATGCTTATTATGGGGAAGAAAAAATAGAAATGCAAGAGTGTGTGAATTATTTGAATTCTCAATTATACACGTATATGGTGGTGATGAAAGACTCTGAGAATTAGCAATGTCTAGGGAGATTTGTGTTACCAAATAGTTGGAGGCTTGTAATTGAAGGATGTCTCTATCAAACAAGGTCAAAATTGTTCTATTTGGAGATGAAAAGGCTGTGCTGTTAATTTGAATTTTATCTATTTTTCAAGCTGAATGGAAAAAATAATTGGAAATAGTTCATAAAATAATGTAACAGTAGAAAACTTTTTTGAGAATAATCACATGCAAATTAAGTGGTTGGGACACACAATGACAGAAACCATTTGAGTTTGGGCTCATGTTAATTTGGTTTCTGAGGTCAAATTCCTAACATTTACTCATGCTGTATTAGATTGATGACTATCTGATAATATCTCAGATATATGCTTCCTGTCTTGTTTCATGACTGTGTGACAGGCATTGTATTAGGGATTTTAGGGAACACAAAAGAACAATAAAAATGCATATCTGTGAGTCTGCTGATTCTTAGAGGAGGTGAGGCATGCAATGTCTAAATCAAGTGTCTTCTACAAAAAATCACTATCCTTGTAAAATTTGTAATTTTTTTCAGTAAAGAGAAAGTCAGAAAATTAAAAAATTATGGGAACGTCGACTTGTTTTATGTTAATAAGATTGTCAGTTACTCAGAACTGCTTACATACCAAGAACTATAGCAATGGTTTATGTGTGTGTATATATATATGTTTCACACAATTTTACGCAGAAAGTACTATTTTCATTTTTCACTGTATAGATGAGAATATCCTTTTTAGAAATGTTAAGTATATGTGCTAGGTAGCTTCAGTCATGTCTAGCTCTGCAACGCTATGGATCATAGCACTAAAGGTTCCTCTGTTCATGGGATTCCCAGACAAGAATACTGCAGTGGGCTGCCATTTCCTCCTCTAAGGGATCTTCCTGACCCAAGTATGGAACCCGCATTTCTTAAGTCTCTGGCATTGACCAGTAGATTCTTTACCAAAAGTGCCATCTTGAAGAGATCTCTTCAAGAAAAATAGAGATACCCAAGGGAACATTTCATGCAAAGATAGGCACAATAAAGGACAGAAATGGTATGGACCTAACAGAAGCAGAAGATATTAACAAGAGGTGTCAAGAATACACATAACTGTACAAAAAAGATCTTCATGACCCAGATAACCACAATGGTGTGATCACTCACCTAGAGTCAGACATCCTGGAAAGTGAAGTCAAGTGGACCTTAGAAACATCACTATGAACAAAGCTAGTGGAGGTGATGGAATTCCAGTTGAGCTATTTCAAATCCTAAAAGATGGTGCTATTAAAGTGCTGCACTCAATATACAAGCAAATTTGGATAATTCAGCAGTGGCCACAGAATTGGAAAAGGTCAGTTTTCATTCCAATCCCAAAGAAGGACAATGCTAAAGAATGTTCAGACTACTGCACAATTGCACTTATTTCACATGCTAGCGAAGTCATGCTCAAAATCCTCCAAGCTAGGCTTCAACAGTATGTGAACTGAGAACGTCCAGATGTACAAACTGGTTTTAGAAAAGGCAGAGGAACCAGAAATCAGATTGCCAGCATCCACTGGATCATAGAAAAAGTAAGAGAATTCCAGAAAACATTTATCTCTGCTTTATCGACTATGCCAAATCCTGTGATCCACATGGCAAGCTGTGGGAAATTCTTCAAGAGATGGGAATACCAGACCACCTACCTGCCTCCTGAGAAATCTATATGCAGGTCAAGAAACAACAGTTAGAACCAGACATGGAACAGACTGGTTCCAAATTGGGGAAAGAGTATGTCAAGGCTATATATTGTCACCCTGCTTACTTAACTTATATTCAGACCCACTCCAGTGTTCTTGCCTGGAGAATCCCAGGGGCAGCGGAGCCTAGTGGGCTGCCGTCTATGGGATCACACAGAGTTGGCCATTGCTGAAGTGACTTAGCAGCAGCAGCAGCAGCAGTAGAATACGTCATGTGAAATGCCAGGCAAAATGAAGCACAAGCTGGAATCAAGATTGCTGGGAGAAATATCAATATCCTCAGATTCGCAAATGACACCACCCTTATGGCAGAAAGTGAAGAGTAACTAAAGAGCTCCTTGATGAAAGTGAGAGAATAGTGAAAATGTTGACTTAAAACTCAATATTCAGAAAACTAAGATCATGGCATCTGGTCCCATCATTTCATGACAAATAGATGGGGAAACAATGGAAGCAGTGAGAGATTTTATTTTCTTGGACTCTCAAATCCTGCAGATGCTGACTGCAGCCATGAAATTAAAAGATGCTTACTCCTTGGAAGAAAAGCTATGACAAACCTAGACAGCATATTAAACAGTAGAGACATCACTTTGCCAACAAAGATCCTTCTAGTCAAAGCTATGGTTTTTCCGAAGTCATGTATGGATGTGAGAGTTGGACTATAAAGAAAGCTGAGTGCCAAAGAATTGATGCTTTTGAACTGTGATGTTGGAGAAAACTCTTGAGAGTCCCTCAAACTGCAAGGAAATCCAACCAGTCCATCCTAAAGGAAATCATTCCTGAACATGCATTGGAAGGACTGATGCTAAAGCTGAAACTCCAGTACTTTGCCCACCTGATGTGAAGAACTGACTCATTGGAAAAGACCCTGATGCTGGAAAAGATTGAAGGCACAAGGAGAGGGGAACAGAGGATGAGATGGTTGGATGGCATCACTGACTCGATGTTTGAGTAAGCTCTGGGAGTTGGTGATGGAGAGGGAAACCTGGCGTGCTGCACTCCATGGGGTTGCAAAGAGTCGGATGTGACTGAACGACTGAACTGAACTGAGCTGAACCGGGACCACCTGAGAAGCCTTGTTGAAGCATATGGCCAAGTGTAATCAGTTGTTAACTGAGCTCTATCAGACTTTGTATTAAGAAAGATAGCAATAGCCCCTGTCATTAATAACCCTTCTAAGTTTCAGTGACTTGATAAAATGTAACTTTATTTCTCGTTTACTTAAGGTCCCAGATGAATTCACTATTAGGGGGCTGACTTTGTGATTCAGAAACCTGAATCTTTCATTTCATGACTCTGTCTGCCATGCCTGTGAGGCCTTAAAAATGCCCTCCAGTCAGTGGCAGAAGGGAAAAGATGAATGGACATGCCAAACCCACTTTTTAGAAGTCCCAAAGAAAATCAGCCACTATTCTTTAAATTTTGTTCTATGAATGAAACTTATAACAGGGCCAGTCACACCCAGCTGTGTTGTGCAGTGAAGTGTGAAAGATGTTCAGTCGTGTCCAACTTTTTGCAACCCCATGCACTACATAGTGCAAGGAATTCTCCAAACCAGAATCCTGGAGTTGGTACCCTTTCCCTTCTCCAGGGGATCTTCCCAACCCAGTGATCAAACCTAGGTCTCCCACATTCCTGGCAGATTCTACACCAGTTGAACCACCAGGAAAGCCCAAGAATACCAGAGTGGGTAGCCTATCCCTTCTCCAGCAGATCTTCCCAACCCAGGAATCAAACTGGGATCTCCTGCATTGCAGGTGGATTCTCTACCAGCTGAGCTGTTGTGCAGAGGGACCTCCAAATATAGTCACCTCCAGAAATGACCCCACCCTGGAGCAGACAGAATGCTGTTTTTGGACTAACAGTCATCTTCAGGCTTCCTAGGTGGTGCAAGTGGTAAGGAATCCACCTGACAATGCAGAAGATGCAGGAGATGCAGGTTCAATCCCTGGGTCAGGAAGATCCCCTGAAGGAGGAAATAGCAACCCACTGCAGTATTCTTGCCTGGGAAATCTCATTGACAGAGGAGCCTGGAGGGCAGCAGATCATGGGGCCACAGAGTCAGACAGGACTGAGCACATACACAGAGTCATCTCAGTGAGACTGCTAATGTCATGTTAATTTTGCATTTCTAAAGTGTCCCCAATAAATAACTGAAAGTGCTCTTTTTAACTTTCTATTTAACTGTCTTACTCAGTATGAAATTTTTACCTTACAGATACTTAATTGCAATTCATTAACTGCACACTGTGACATCATAGAGAATAGTCTCAGAAGCAGCATTTTGATACCCTGATCATTTAACTTCATCATCAAGAACATTCAAAAGACCATTTATAACTCCTGCTGCTGGGATATTACTTGCTAATAGTTTTCTGGAATCATACCAATGTCAGCCTCTAGAATTAAAATGTAAATAAACTTTCTCATCCTTTGAATTTGTTCTAGTAGACAAAAATAGCTGGCTCGCTTTTGTGATCAGACACATCATTTTTCATGTATCTTCAATCACTAAAAATTCTATTACATATGAGCAATGATTTCAAAACTCCAAAGTCCTTATTTTTTCTTTCACTTGTTATTTTACATTAGCAAGTTAAATGAACTTAAAAGTTTTATTTCTACTAGTGTTTGCAAAGTGTAAGCTACTTTATGCCTTTAAAAAATATAGGTCTTTAAATACTAGATCATATTTTAAGTTAACTATGTGTGTTTATATAATATTTAAAATGTGTAATTATTTATAATTATACAGAGAAAATATAAAAATGTACAAGTCTAAGGATTATCCTCTAAAATCATGTTGTACAAAATACATATTCCTTTATCACCTAATCAGTGGGTATTTTCCCACAAACCCAACTTAAGAGAGAATTTACTTTTAATGTGTTTAGGTACATAACTATATATGTATAGGTATATAACTATGTAACTATAATTTAGAAAGCTATTATAGGACAAACATTCTTAATCACCATGTAGGTCAAGAAAAGAATTTTGTCAGTCACCCCAGAAACTTACCCTAATCATGTTTCTTTTTCTCCTTGCAAAAGTAATCACCATTCTGAATTTTAACTTTCTTATGATTTTATTATCCACATGTGACACTATGCTGTAATTTTGTCCATTAAAGTCATATCTTTAAAACATTAATTTATTTTTTATTGAATGAAAGATTCTTTAAATTCTATAGGGCATTACAGTCTGTAAAAGTTTCACACACATCATTTCATATAATCCCATAATAACCTTTATTTTCCCCACCCCTATCTTGCTCTTCCCACTTCCTTCTCCACTGGTAACCACTAGCTTGTTCTCTGTATCTGTGAGTCTATAAAGCATCGGCCTTTAACCTCTCCTAGTGATTCATATGTTGAAGGACCGAGGCTGTCTCACCTGTAGATGTTCCTCATGTGTGTGTGTGTGTGTGTGTGTGTGTGTGTGTGTGTGTGTGTTGATTGTCTTATCACAATGCATTTCAACAGGACTCTCCACCACCTTTATTTTTCTACAGTCTGCTTGTTTCTGGGTGCAGAGGCTGTGTTGACTGGCATTTGTGATGATTTCTATGAAAGCACAGGTGGAACTTGGTTCTCTCACCATCAGGCACATGCTAGCAGTCACTGATGTTCAGTACTTGGACCCATTACTTCACTACTTCACTGGGGCTGAACAATGATCATACCCTGTTATTGGTTGTGACTTATTAGCTGCAATGCTTGTATATGATGCTTATTCTCACCATGTTTGTTTAACCAGTGTACAGCTAATTTGGGCCTAAAGATGCTCACTGAAGCCCAGTTGCTTACTGTTTTTATGTTTTTGCAGTGGAAAGAACTAGGAAATGTATACATTTTAAAAGATCTGGACATTCAAAACTATATACATATATATACATATACACAATAGAATATTACTCAGTCATTAAAAAGAATACATTTGAATCAGTTCTAATGAGGTGGATGAAACTGGAGCCCATTATACAGAGTGAAGTAAGCCAGAAAGATAAACACCAATACAGTATACTAATGCATATATATGGAATTTTTAAAAAAATGGTAATGATAACCCTATATACAGGACAGAAAAAGAGACATAGATGTATAGAACATCTGTGGGAAATGTTCTCTCCCTGTGGGAGAAGGCAAGGGTGGGATGATCTGAGAGAATAGCTTTGAAACATGTATATTATCAAGTGTGAAACAGATCGCCAGCCCAGGTTGGATGCATGAGACAAGTGCTTGGGGCTGGTGCACTGGGAAGACCCAGAGGAATGGGATGGGGAGGGAGGTGGGAGGGGGGATCGGAATGGGGAACACATGTAAATCCATGGCTGATTCATGTCAATGTATGGCAAAAACCACTACAATATTGTAAAGTAATTAACCTCCAACTAGTAAAAATAAATGAAAAAAAAAAAAAAAACTATACACACATATATATATATTCACAACTATATTCACAAGTATATCTATATATATACTTAGATGGTAAAGAATCTGCCTACAATGCAGGAGACATGGGTCCAATCCCTGGGTGGGGAAGATCCCCTGAAGGAGGGCATGACAACCCACTCCGGTATTCTTGCCTGGAGAATCCCATGGACAGAGAAGCCTGGTGGGCTACAGTCCATGGGGTCGCAGAGTCAGACACGACTGAGTGACTAAACACACGCAGTATCTCCTCTGTTCCTTAATAATGCTGGTTCTCACTAACACTGAGAATGGAAATTTTAGAGTATCTCATAATCACACATTTGCTATAATCTACTTTACCCACACATTAATTTCAGAGTAATGATTTTTTTCAGTTTATTGACATAAAACATTGTGTAAATTTAAGGTGTGCGACATAATTAGATTTTAAAAGGAATAGTAATATTTACACCACCACAATCCATTTGATTACTGAAAGCAGGGACAAGTCTTGTATACATTTGAACCCCAGTCTCACATCACACTTTAATGGTGGTGCTAGATCTGCATTTTCAGAGAATGTAACCAACCCTGTACTCTCTACCTTGGTGGTGGTGATTTAGTCACTCAGTTGTATCCAACTCTTCGCCACTCCAAAGACTGTAGCCTCTGTCCATGGGATTCTCCAGGCAAGAAAACTGGAATATGTTGCCATGTCCTTCTTCAGAGGTTGTCATTTCCTCCTCCAGGAAGATTCCTGGGTCTTCCTGACCCAGGGATTGAACCTGCATCTCCAACCTTATAGGCAGATTCTTTACCACTGAGTAATGTAATAACTATATATTGAATGTACACTCTCAATCTCTTTGTTGACATCATTTACTCTTTTGATTGCACAAAGATTGCACAAAGTTCATTCTCCAGGAGATTCATGAAAGCTCTTTCTCTGATTTCTTGCATGCTGAAAACAGTCTTTCTTTCCCCTTTTTCCTTGGACACAGTTTTTCCCAGACATAGAATTCTCAGCTTACGTTGTATTTTCTCAAACTTCAGTTTCTCTGGCATAAATTAATTTTGTCTGAAAGTCTGATGGGATTCCAGTCTTCTTTTTTTTCTTTTAAGATAGTGCCTCATCTGCTTATATGGCTGGAAAGGGATTACATTTTTATACATTTTTAAAGCTAAGCAATGGTATTGCAGAATGGTTTGATGTTCATCATTCAGGCCTAATATTTCCAAACACACAGTGGGCTCTTAGAAGATAGTTGGTTTTAATTTCTTGTGTTCTTGAAATTTTTCTTGAATTATAATCTAAAATTTGTTCTTTTCCCTTTTTTATTTTTATTTTATTTTTTATTTTTCCCTTATTTATTTTTTATTCCTATTATCAATATGATGGCTTTTCTTATTTCCAATAGTAGTTGTTTTTCTCAAATTGTTTTTAATCACTTTCTTTGATTTTTAAAAATTTCCTCTTTATTGTCTTCTGTTTTTTCTTAGACTATTATGTATGATGTCTATTCAGTTCTAAATTCCTTAATTCAAACTCAACTGCTAGTATTTTTCTCATATTATTCTTTCCTTTTTCTCTCATCATATTTCAGAGCTTTTAAAATTATTTTCCTTTTTGTATTTTTTCCTAAAGTAGTTTAGTCTGCTTTGTAATAGCATTTAATAGTTTTGAGCTGTCTACATGAAAAGCAGTCCTCAAATGTCCTAAGGAATGGGGCAGACCCAATATGGAGTGAAACAGCATGGACTAGGAAAAATGCCAGTTATGTATTTAAGAAATGCATAATTTTTATGATAGTCTAGGCACCTTGCTTGCTTTTGTTGTTCAGTGGCTAAGTTATGCCCAACTCTTTGTGACCCCATGAACTGCAGCATTTCAGGCTTCCCTGCCCTTCACTGTCTCCCAGAGTTTGGTCAAATTCATGTCCATTGAGTCAGTGATGCCATCCAACCATCTCATCCTCTGTCACCCCCTTCTCTTTGTGCCTTCAAGTCTTTCCCAGCATCAGGGTCTTTTCCAGTGAGATGGCTCTTTGCATCACATGGCCTATATATTGGATCTTCAGTATCAGTCCTTCCAATGAATGTTTAAGGTCGATTTCCTTTAGGATCAACCAGTTTGATCTCCTTGCAGTCCAAGGGCCTCTCAAGAGTCTTCTCCAGAGCCGCACAATTTGAAAGCGTCAATTCTTTGGCATGCAGCCATCTTTATGGTCCAACTCTCACATCCATAAATGACTGCTGGAAAAACCAGGCTTTCAAATATAAAATCAGTTAATCTTCCTAATAGTTCCATATTTTAGTTTCAGTTATCATTCCCGTTTTATGGATAAGGAAACTGAAACAGAAAGCAACTAGGCAACTTGCAGACAGTCAGACCTAGTGGAGACATCAGGGTTTGCGCATGTGCAGTGTGCCTGCAGATAGTGACTGTGCTGTTAATCATTAAGGGTTCACAACATCAAGAGTAGCAGAAAAGGCCATTTCATACTGAACACACAAAATACGTAGCTGAGGTTGCTTAAGTTCCTCCTCTCTTACGATTCTTTCTAACTGTTTAGAGCAGAACCAAAAAAAATCTGGTGACAACAATATCAGTCATAATAATAATACAGAGTTTAGGAAATCAAGCAATGTCTGAAGTTAGAAAGTAAAATTTTTCCACCTGGAAATCTAGAAGTACCCTCTCTGGTGAGAAATACAAAACATTTGTCTTTCTCAGCATACAGTAAGATACTAACCCAATTTTCAAGCAATGCCCATTTATTTACCCTTAAATATTTTTGCAAAATCACCAAGTTCACACTGAGCAAGTAACAGTACTCTCTGACTGTCTCAGCTTAAAAAAGTAGGGATTGAACAACTACTTTTTAAAAGAGAATCTCCTTTGTCTATAAAACGGAATGTGCTAAATATAATTTAAACATTTTTTGAATGGATATATAAATTGATTCCATGTTATGAGTTATTTGCAATTTTGAGGTTATATAAATCTCAAAGGGATCATAAATTAAGATCTGAGTGATTGACACTTTTTGATGTAAAGCATAATTTATCCACTTAGTGTCAAATTGCATTCAGTAAATCATCAGTAACCTACATCACACACCATATTTGAGATATTGCTTTTATTTGAAATATGGAGAGGTGAGATTTAGGATAGTTGTTGACAACATGCCTTGTCAAACCAGGTGTGCAAACCAGGTTTTAACAACTACACTCTCAATAATGTTAGCTGATGCTATGGATGTAATTATGTCCCCCAGAATGCAAATATTGAAGCCCTGACTTCAGTGTGATGATCTACAGAGATGGGACCCCTGGGAGATAATTAGGTTTAGATGAAAGTGTGAAGATAGGACACTCGTGCTGCACTTTTTCAGTTCAGTCCTGTTCAGCCGCTCAGTTGTGTCCAACTCTGCACCCCCATGGGCTGCAGCACACCAGGCCTCCCTGTCCATCACCAACTCCCAGAGCTTATTCAAACTCACGTCCATTGAGTTGGTGATGCCATTCAACCATCTCATCCTTTGTCAAACCCTTCTCCTCCTGCCTCCAATCCCTCCCAGAATCAGTGTCTTTTCCAATGAGTCAGTTCGTTGCATGAGGTGGCCAAAGCATTGGAGTTTCAGCTTCAGCATCAGTCCTTCCAATGAACACCCAGGACTGATCTCATTGGACTGGTTGGATCTCCTTGCAGTCCAAGGGACTCACAAGAGTCTTCTCCAATACCACAGTTTAAAAGCATCAATTCTTCAGCTTTCTTTATAGTCCAGTTCTCACAACCACACATGACCACTGGGAAAACCATGAGGGCTCACTTCTGTTGTCCACCATGTGAAGACACAATGAGAATGTGTCCATCTGGAGGCCAGGTGGAGAGTGCTCACCAGAACCTGACCATACTGACCCTGTCATCTTGGACTTCAGCCTTGTGAGCACTTAGAAAATAAATGTCGTTTCAGCTACCCAAATGGTGGTATTTATAGCTTAAGCTGATTAAAACAACTGCTTTCTAAGAAAAACATAATTTGCAGTTTGGCTAAAAGTTTCAAACTTTCTATAATTTCTTTATATCATATTATATTCCTTTATATTATTATAATTTCTTTCTATTGCTTTCTACTATATTTACAGCTTTTCTCCTTTTAGAGGTCTTTTAGAGTAGATCCCATCTTCCATTGTACCACATCTGTTTTGCAATGTCCCTGGAATGCAACCTCAGCTGCCAAAGGTAGCTGACTAACAAATAAAGTGCAGTGTTTACTATATGTGATGTGGTTGTACTACTGTAAGGGAAAACTTAAAATAACATACTTACATACTGTTCCAGTTATTTTAAATTTCTGTGTTAACTTATTGTAATTATTTTGCATCACTCCTTTACTCGAATTTTAACTTTCTGGTGTTCTATTATTTTAGCATTGTGGTGTTCTATTGTTTGCTTTAAAAATCCTTTTCCAATAGCTTTAAAATAAGAGTTACATAACACTATAAAAACATTTTAACACACTATTCTCCAGGAGATTTTTGCAGAAACTAATGCCTGTGGCCATAATATGTCCCAGGTCAATAATGTGTTAAAAGGAAATAGTTCACTCTTTGATATGTCCTGCATTTTAAAAAAAGAGTTGACCATTAATCTCTTTTGGTGCATAGTGTTGTTCACTTTGGTCTCGTTTGGTATTTGTTGTTCAACTCCGCCATTTCCTTATCGACTTTCTCTCCAGTAATCTGTCTGCAGTGGAAAATAGGCTATCGGAGTGGCTTACTACTCTTATTATAGTGTCTCTTTCCCCCTCAGTTTCAGACAGTGTTTGTTTTGTGGTGCTCTGATGATTAGTGTATATGTTATTATAATTGTTATGTCTTCCTGATGAATTGACCTTTTTTTATTATATAATGACCTTTTTGTCTTCCATGGCAGTTTTTCACAAAGTCTATTTTGTCCAATAAAATATAGGGACCTCTGCTGTCTTTTTTGTTCTTGTTTTTATATCCATTTAACTACTGTCCTTTGATTGGGGTGTTTAATTCACTGAAGTTTAAAATAAATATTAATAAATAAGAGTTTACAACTGACATTCTGCTTATAATTATTTGTCTTGTTCTTCTTTTATTCCTATTTTCCATTCTTCCTGCTTTTTATTTGTGTTTCATTAATTTTTGTATTGATGTGCATCAATTCCTTCCTCTTTTTGTATATGTAAATTTCTATAAGTACTTTCCTTGTGGATACCATCAGGCTTACATAAAATATCTTATAACAACCCATTATAAACTGGCAACATAATAAATTTACTCACATGTGAAAATCTATGCTTCTATTTCTCCCCTCCCATTAACTTGTTATTGATGTCACAATTTAAATATTTATATATTATACACTATTAATGTATTTTTCCACTTATAGTTATTCTTAATACCTTTGTCTTTTAGCTTTCTGCTAAATGGTACTGTGTAAATCACAGCAACATTACAATATAATAGTATTTAGTATTTGATTTTATATTTCGTCTTATCAGTAAGTTATATATATTTTCTTTCACTTTTTTATAAAAGTATAGTGGACTTATATTAATTTCATGTGTACAATATATTAGTGTCATGGTACACCATAGAAATTTAATGCTTGTATTGGTTGCACTGCATTGTTATTATAAATATTGCTACATCCCTGTGCTGCACAATATATACTTCCCTTACTCATTTCTTTTAATTAGTTTCATTATCTCTGAGTCCCCCACCCTGTGTTACTCCTGCCCTCTCCCTATCTATAACCACTATTTGTTCTATTCACTAGTAAGTCTGTTTCTGTTTCCTTATAGTCACTAGTTCATTTTATTTTAGATTCTACATATAACTGATATCAATCTGTTTATGTCTTTCTCTGACTTATTTCACTTATGACAACATCTAGGCCCACCCCTGTTGCAGCAAATGGCGTTATTTCATTTTATGGCTGAATTGTATTCCATTATATATCATATATATAAATCACATCTTCTTTACCCGTTCAACGGTTGCTGGGCAGGTAGTTTGCTTCCACATCTTGGCTATTGTAGGTAGTGCTGCTATCAACACTGGGGTTCAGGTCCCTTTTCAAATAGGAGTTTTTGTTTTCTTTGGATGCGTACCCAAGAGTGGAATTTCTGGGTCTTAATGACAACTATAATTAGTTTTTTGAGTAATCTTCTCATTGTTTTCCATGATGGCTATACCAGTTTACCTTCTCACCAACAGTATTAGGGCTCTCTTTTCTCCACATCTTCACCAGTGTTTTTATTTGTAGACATTTGATGATAGCTATTCTGATAGGTGATTGACTATCAGGTGATTAACTCATTATGATTTTGATTTGCATTTCTCTGAAGATTATTTTGAGCATCTTCTTTTATGTGCCTGTTGGTCATCTGTATGTTTTCTTTGGAAAACTATCTTTGTAGGTCTTCTGCAAATTTTAATAAGGCTTTTGTTTTTTGATGTTGACTTGTACAAGCTTTTGATATATTTTGTATATTAACCCTCTTTTGGCCATACCATTTGCAAATATTTTCCCATTCATAAGGTTGTCTTCTTTTTTTTTATTTTTTGGTGGTTTTATTTGCTATGTAAAAGCTTCTAAGTTTAATTAGATTGCATTTGATTATTTTTGTTTTTGTTTTCCTTCCCTGAAGAGATTCACCCCCCCAAAATTGTCAACTTATGTCAAAAAGTGTTCTGCCCATGTTCTCTTCTAGGTCTTTTATGGTTGCAGGTCCTCCATTTAGGTCTTTAATCCATTTTGAACTTTTTTATATGTTATGAAAAAATGGCCTAACCATTTTTTTACAAGTGGCTGTCCTGTTCTCCCAGTACAACTTATTGAGTAGACTGGTTTCCCCCACTATGTATGTTTGCCTTTTTGTCATAGATGAATTAAGCTAATGCATGTGGTTATTTCTGGACTTTCTGTTTCTCTCCATTCATCTAAGTGTCTGTTTTTGTGCCAGTGCTATGCTGTTTTAATGACTGTAGCTTTGTAGTCCTGTAAATGTCTATTAAGCCCAGTTGTTCTATGTAATTCAAGGCCACTGTTTCTTTACTGATTTTCTCTCTGGAGGCTCTGTCCCTTGGTATAAATGGGATTTTAAAGTCCCCTACTAATATTTTGTTACTGTCAATTTCTCCCATTATGTCTGTTAATATTTACTCTATATAAGTGCTACTAGGTATATGCATTAGGTGCATATATGCTAAAGACTGTTATATTCTATCTTTGTATTGATCCCTTTATCATTATGTAATACTCTCTGTGTCTTTTGTTATAGACTATGTTTTAAAGTCAACTTTGGCTGATATGACTATGTTACCCCCAGGTTTCTTGTGCTTTCCTTTTGTACAAAATATCTTCTTTCATTCTCTCATGTTCATGCTCTGAAGTAAGTCTCTTGTGATAATACACACATTCGTATTTTGAAATCAAATCAGCCACCCATCTCTTTTGACTGGAACATTCAGTCCAGGACATTTAAAGTGATTATTGACAGATACATTCTTATTGCCATTTTGCTACTTGTTTTCTGAGGGTTTTGTATAGTTCTGTAGTTCTCCCCTGTTATTTCTTTTTTTCTTGTAGTTTCTTCCCTTGTGGTTTGATGGGTGGGTAAAGTGAGGTTAAGCTTCTTAGACATTTCAGTATGACTGTTCTCAGTTTTGTGCTCACCTGGGGTGTTTCAATTCTTACTGGAGTCTGGATTTCTCCTAAAGGTATTTGTGTCTATACATTATTGGTAAATAGGCATTTTTAGGGGGAGCAAGTCCTGGACTTCCTATTCTGCCATCTTGCTGACATTACTCTCTTCTACTGACTTTTCTGTCCTGTAAATTTTCAGTGGAATTTTCTAATTTTCTTAAACTTATTAACAATATAATAATATGAAGAAACTATTTTAAAAATAGGTTAGAACTATTGATAACAAAACTTGAGCCAGCAACTTTCTAGTCACATGCAGCAGTTTTCTATACAGAAATAAGTCATCACTGACAATTCTAACAATGTAGCTAAAGCAAATCTTTTGGGGAGCTGACTTTATGAATGGAAACACTAGTGACTTCAAAAAGTGTTTAAAAATAACAATACGAACCTACTGCTTTGTATATTATGAAATTTTGATGGTTTTGAGAAAGCAGTTGTTATTAAATAACTAAATAATTGTAAATTACTAGTTAGCATTGTCATGTTTCCGGAAAACTTGTTCTAGCTAAGAACCTAAAATGTAGCTACTGAAGATCTTGATTTGACCAAATTTGAAACTGATTAAACTTTCAAACACAAGTATGAGTGCACTCTGTCATGCACCCCTAACAACACAATTAATGACATATTGTATGCCGAACAGATCTCATCTAATGTCATGTCGCACATTCTATTTGTCTTAACGGTATTCTTGAAAGAATTTCACTCTTTTCTAAATGTACTTTAATCATTTGTGATTTATCATTCAGCTATTCATTCCACAACTTATTTACCATGAAAGTTACTATGACATATTAAAGTATTACCAAGTTATAAAATGGCATGCTAGTAGACTTTCTCATTTTCTTTTTTATCACACTGTGAAAACAGATACCATTGTGTAAAGCTACATAATATGAACCACAGAAGGAAACTGAGCTGGACTAGGAGCCTAAGCAGCAGAGTGAGTGATTTTTCTGTATCATCAGGGGTCAGTCGTGGAAACAGAGTCAGTATGCGTGTTATGGATGAAGGGATTTACTCTAAGGAGTAATTGTGGGACAAGTTAGATGAGTGACAGTTTGGGAAGGAGGAGTAGAGGCCAAAAAGGAGACACTAAGCCAGTCCTCTGAGGCAGGTGAACAAGTCAGAGCCATGCATGTCAAACAGCAAAGTGGGGGAAGCAGAGTAAAGGTCGGGGAGTGGTCAGTGTAGCCAGGAGCGGTATGGGCCTCTGTCCAAGTGTCCCATGGGGGTGGCGGGGCTGCTGTTGGTGGGCCGGGCCAGCAGCTAGGAAGCTGGAAACAGAGAGGAGAGCAGAGACCAAGGGAAGCACACTAGTGAGGCCACAGCTCCCTCTCAGTGTCTCTGCTCATGGAGACCTTCGGGAATAAGGTGTGTGGCTGCGCCCTTCTAAGCTTACACCAGCAATTATTTTCTGTTTTAATTTTATTGACGTATAGCTGATTTACAACATTGTGTTTACAATTTCTTCAGTAAAACAAATTATATATATATTTTATATATAAAATATATAAAATCAGATATATATATATATGTGTGTGTGTGTGTATATATATATATATATATATATAGCTTTGACTAGATAGACCTTTGTCAGCAAGTTGATATCTCTGATTTTTAACTTGCTGTCTAGGTTGGTCTTAGCTTTTCTTCCAAAGAGCAAGCACCTTTTAATTTCATGGCTGCAGTCATGAAAATCTGCAGTGATTTTGGAACCTAAGAAAATAAAGTCTGCCACTGTGTCCACTGTTTCCCCATCTATTTGCCATGAAGTTATGGGACTGGATGCCATGATCTTAGTTTTTTGAATGTTGAGTTTAAAGCCAGCTTTTTCACTCTCCTCTTTCACGTTCATCAAGAGGCTCTTTACTTCCTCTTCACTTTCTACCATAAGGGTGGTGTCATCTGCATATCTGAGGTTATTGATATTTCTCCCACCAATCTTGATTCTAGCCTGTGCTTCATCTAGCCCAGCATTTCGCATGATGTACTCAGCATAGAAGTTAAATAAGCAGGGTGACAATATACAGCCTAGGTGTACTCCTTTCCCAGTTTTCAGCCAGTCTATTGTTCCATGTCCAGTTGTAACTGTTGCTTCTTGAACTGCATACAGATTTCTCTGGAGGCAGGTATGGTGGTCTGGTATTCCCATCTCAAAGAATTTTCCAATTAGTTGTGATACACACAGTCAAAGGCTTTGGTGTAGTCAGTAAAGCAGAAGCAGATGTTTTCCTGGAATTCTCTTGCTTTTTCTATGATCCAGTGGATACTGGCAATTTGATCTCTGGTTCCTCTGCCTTTTCTAAATCCAGCTTGTACATCTGGAAGTTCACAGTTCATGTACTGTTGAAGCCTAACTTGGAGAATTTTGAGCATTACTTTGCTTGCATGAGAAATGAGGGCAATTCTGTGGTAGTTTGAACATCTTTAGTATTGTCTTTCTTTGGATTTGGAATGAAAACTGACCTTTTGCAGTCCTGTGACCACTGCTGAGTTTTCCAAATTTGCTGGCATATTGAGTGCAGCACTTTCACAGCATCATCTTTTAGGATTTGAAAGAGCTCAGCTGGAATTCCATCACTTCCACTAGCTTTCTTCATAATGAGACTTCCTAAGGTCCACTTGACTTCACATTCCAGGATGTCTGGCTCTAGGTGAGTGATCACACCATTGTCGTTATCCAGGCCATTAAGATCTTTTTTTATAATTCTTCTGTGTATTCTTGCCACCTTTTCTTAATATCTTCTGCATCTGTTAGGTCCATACCATTTCTGTCCTTTATTGAGCCCATCTTTACATGAAATGTTCCCTTGGTATCTCTAATTTTATTGAAGAAATGTTTAGTCTTTCCTAATCTATTGTTTTCCTCTGTTTCTTTGCATTGTTCACCCAAGAAGTTTTTCTTGTATCTCCTTGCTATTCTTTGGAACTCTGCATTTAGATGGGTATATCTTTCATTTTCTCCTTTGCATTTTGCTTCTCTTTTTTTCTCAGCTATTTGTAAGGCCTCCTCAGGGCCTTTTCACCTTTTTGCACTTCTTTTTCTTGGAGCTGATCTTGGTCACTGCCACTGTTCAATGTTATGAACCTCCATCCATAGTTTTCCATCTATCAGGTGTAATCCCCTGAATCATATGATACTTGCACTGTATAATCATAAGGGATTTGATTTAGGTCATAGGTGAATGACCTTGTGGTTTTCCCTACTTTCTTCAATTTAAGTCTGAATTTTGCAATAAGGAGTTCATGATCTGAGCCACAGTCAGTGTATGTATGTGTGTGTGTGTGTGTGTGTGTGTGTGTGTGTGTGTAGTCTTATATTCTTTTCCACTATATTTTATCATAGAATATTGATTATAAGTCCCTGTGCTATATATGAGGACTGTGTTTATACATTCTATATGTAATAATTTGCATATACTAATCTCAATCTCCCAGCCCATCCCTCTCCACCTGTCTCTCCCTTGGAAACCACAAGTCTGTTCTCCTTGTCTGTGAGTCTGTTTCTATTTCATAAATGTTCATTTGTGTAATATTTTAAATTAAACATGTAAGTGATATCATATGATATCTGTCTTTCTCTGCCTCACTTATTTTGCTAAGTGTAACAATCTGTAGATCCATCCATGGAGTTGCAAATGGCATTATTTCATTCTTTTTTTATGGCTGAGTAGTATAACATTGTGTGTGTGTATGTGTGTATACCACATCTTCTTTATCCATTTCTCTGTCAATGAACATTTAAGCTGTTTCCATTTCTTGGCTATTGTAAATACTTACACCAGCAATTCTGGCCAACTTCACTCTGAGAGATTAATGGAAGGGATATTTGGGAATGTAGTTCAAAGATTTTCTAGCAGAAATTTAGCCCAGTGTAATTTTTAAGCAAACAGAATTTATTAATGACCCTGTTTAAAATATGAAACTGATCAAGTACACTTCTTAGTTCTCAGGGAAATTTGGGAAAACATTCATCTGGACTTTTACAACTACATTCTGGTAAGAGCAATTTAAGAAACCACAAGGTTGAATTATGCCTCCAGACTTATCCATTTTTCTTATAACACCCTTTTTCACCCTAATATATAGAAAACTAGAGAAATATTAAGCTTATGAAAAGCTGGATAGATTACCAAACTATATTTTTAGAGATTATTAATTTCTGTGACTTTGTTAAATAGAGCCCCCATGATGTCAGATGATGGGTGAGCAGTGGTTCAACAAAAGACCACAAGAATTGATGAAATACAAGTCCTGAAGGATGAGGTATACAGACTAGCTGAGGGGCCAAGCAGGAAGGTCAAGGTAGGAGCAGGAAGTGGGAAATAGCACATCCATTTATTAGGGTCTGAGTGGAGCATTTTGGGGTTGCCAGGCTAAGACCACATAGGTCAATTCAAACCAAAAAGAACAGGGTTCTGCTGGGATCTGTGGGGATCTGACCTAAGAAGTGCAAAGGGGGAAGGCCCTAGGAGGTGGGGGAGACTGTTTCTCAGAAGGGCTCTTGGAGGTGTCACACCAGCAATCTACATTTACTTGAACCCTTACCACTGTTATCTAAGGCATGTACCCGAGGGAGAGGCTAGAGTCAATGTTAAGGCCCCTGTGGCCAGTGGCCACACACAATGGATATGGAGGCAGCAAGTACGTGAGGCAGCTCAACTGAACTCTCAACAGCTCATTCTGTGATGTCTCAGCACCTCTGTAGCAGACATATTAAAGGACATGGGTATCATTTTCTGAAACCACTGTAAAACCAGGTAACCAAGGCAACAAGGAGGAAGCCTGTGAGGAACAGGCTGCCTACTGTTTGGGCTCTTGTTCCCTCCCCCCAGGTGAGAGCCAGGAGAACATATCAGGGACTCAGAGGGTGTGGGGATTTGTGGGGATATTTTAGTTACATCATCATGACCAATGCACATTGAGACATCTGACGGTTGGCCTGTGCCTGTCCTGTGTTGCTCGTGTATCTATATAAGGTTTCCTGTACAGAACAGACTCTTCCCCTTCAGCCAACAGGACCCCTTGGGCAGTCAGTCACCATCTCTGTTCGTTGTGAGTGAGTCATTTTAATAGGCTTAGAACAGGTTGTGGGGTCTGCATGTGGTTGCTAATCAAGGCCGACAATTGCAGGGTGGCTTTTAATACTCAAGTTGGTGGGCTGGGTGGCTGCACCTTTTCTGCATCTGCCAATCCAGGGTGATGGCCAGTCCCCGTGGGACATGGATGGGCATGGCCCTCCTGGTATGTGAGCAGAAGGATGCTTCCAGCGGAGAGATGCTGGGGAGGAAGAGGGGGTGCTGGAATATTAAAAGAATCAAGGTTGTGATACTTGAGGTCATCTCTGTGGACAGCTTGCGGACTGGACAGGGTCACATGAACTTGGCCCTGGCTCCTTGAATTAGGGCCATGATTGTGGACCTATTGGGTTATTCCACACTAATCTGAGTGAGGCACTGTTCACCTCTGTGGGCAGTGAGTACACAGGATGCAGTATAGCTTCTGTGTTTGGGTATATTGTGTAGCCTTTAGGATGCTCATGGTGGCTGCTGCTGCTGAGTCACTTCAGTCGTGTCCAACTCTGTGCAACCCCACAGACGGCAGTTCACTAGGCTCCCCCATCCCTGGGATTCTCCAGGCAAGAACACTGGAGTCAGTTGCCATTGATTAGCTACTCTGATAGATCCCCACATTGCCCCGTTCAGGGTCTAGATGAGGGGTTGGTCCAGTCTAAATAAGGTACTTGAGGGAAATTTAGCACAAAGCACTGATTCCTGGGCTTCCCCAGTGACTCAGTCAGTAAAGAGTCCACTTGCAATGCAGGAGACCTGGGTTCCATCCCTCTGTGGGAAAGATCCCCTGGAGGAGGGAATGGCAACCCATTCCAGAGTAGGAACTGAGGGCTGGACAGTGAGGTGGCTGCACATCTGGCCCTGAGGGGTCACAGATCCAACATCACTTTACTTGCATGGCCTGCCGTGCCATCTTGGAGGTTTGGAGGGATTTGTCTGTCCTGAGGGGTCTGGTCCATGAGGTTGTGTGACCCAGAGGTTATCACACTTGGGTTGTGTTTTACCTTTGTGAGCAGCCTGCTAACTTCAGGGACTTTACTGGTGCAGCTCCAAGTCCTCAGGCCCCTTGCCATGAGTCATTAGGTGCTGAGGCTTGAGTGGGGTTGAGCTGTCCCTTGGGTGGGGCTGAGATGTGGAAGCAGCAGGAGATACAAAGAACTTGACTTTGGGAGGGATTTGATTCTCCAGGGAGGGTCCTGGTCATGTTGGTCAGCACACAGGGGGTGGGGGAAGGGGTCTCTGTCTCCTCCCTTAAGAGCATCTTCATGCATTAGTTCACATGTGGAGTGGTGGGGCGGGGTGCCACTTGTGTGTCTGATCTTTAACTAATGCATCCAGGACATGATGGAAATCTGAGCTAACTCTCCTCAGAGGATGCAGGCAGTGACATCCATACTCAAGTCTTTTTGGAAACTCGGCCCAGTGATGAGTCATTGGAGTAGCTACTCCACAGGGGACAGTAAGTGGAGACATGTCCTCACATGTCCCCTCAGTGGGCTCCAGTGGAAAATGCCCCAAGCCTCTGAGGATTCCAGTCATTTTTTGTGAAGCTGGCTCTTTGAATCGGGACGCACAAGGGGCACACAGTGAGCCGACGCCGTGCAGCCAAGGCCACGGAGGGGCGCTCTGGATAGAGTGGCCGTCTCCCCGCAGGAGGGCAGGAGCCACCTGCAGCCTAGAGGCAGCCCCTCCGCTCAGCCTCGGGGCGACTCAGTCCCTCCTGACCGTGACACCAGTTGCAACTGTGTTACATGAACGTTAAGTCCAGCCCCTGGGGTGTCAGAGGTGAGCGCAAGGAGACCGAAATAGAGAAGCTTCTTGCTCACAGGTCCTGGAGGAGGAGGCCACAGCAGCACAGGGGCCTGGGGCAGGGGTAGAAGGGTCAAGGCCGGTGTGAGAGAGAGGCTGGACCTAGGGCCTTTTACTGGGGCCCCTGGGCAGAGTGCTTTAGGGTTCCCACCTAGGAAGCCCCCAGGCTAAGATGGGATTAGTCACTCAGACAGAAAGGAGCAGGCTTAAGTGAGCTCCATGGGTCTTATCTAAGACACACACACAATAGGCCATGGGGAGGGGGAGACGGTTTGTCCCGAAGACTAGGTGGGAGTCGCATCAGGAACTCATATTGACTTGTGGCCTCGAGCGCAGTTCTCAGGAGGAGGGGCTAAGCTCAGAGCCAGGCCCCTGCCCGCCACGGGGTCACACAGAATGGACAAGGAGGCAGCAATAGCATAAGGAGTCTAACTGAACTCTCAGCATATTTACTAGTATGGGCATAACCACGTTATATGAGCTTTGGAAAACAATCCAGGAGATTCCCTGGTAGCCCAGGGGTTAGAACTCAACGTTCTCACTGTGGAGGCCCCAGGCTCAGTTCCTGGTTGGGGAACTAAAATCCCGCAAACTTCAAGGCATGGACAAAAAAAAAGAAAAGAAATCCAGATCTCTTCACAAGTCAATATTTTTCAGTTTTCTTCTTCCTTTTTTTATATACAATTTACAAAAGCATAATAGTGATTTCTATGTCGATTGTGTTTTTTAACTTTGTATACACAGAATTCTGAAAAATATCATTCACCATTCTTTGTTCACTCTCAAAATGATCTTGCCCAGCCCATGTCATCAAACATCTCCATTCAATATCACATCAGCTGCAACTTCTCCCATGACCTTACACTCTGTATCCAAGCACCTGTTTGACAGACACATCTGGCACCTGATAAGCATCTCACAGGGAGCTTGTCTGACACACACCTCTCATTCCCGGCCCCACCTTGATCCTGCACTTCCCAAACTCCCACCTTTAAATGAAAACCTCAGCCAGTTCTTGAGCAAAACTATATTTATCATTCATGAGTCCTCTATTTCTTACAACTCACATGAATATATCAGTCAGACTGCTGACTCTCCCAGATGATACGCGATCATCTACATGATGGCCACTGCCGAAACTCCCAGCATTTTAACCAAAATACTGCAAATCCTCCTGGGAAAGTTTCCTGGTTTCAGCTCACACACCTCCAGTAGTTAGCACTCCAGGGGGTGGGCAGAGAGATCAGTTTAAAATGCTAATGAGATTGTCACCTTCCCTGTGCAAAGTCATCCAAAATATTCCCAGAAGAGAAATCAGACCCTGTGCCATGATCCACATGTCCAGACAACACTCCGCCCATCAAAGAATCCTGCGTCTTCCCCCCCTGGTCTTCTGTACTCTGCTCACTCAGAGAGCTCCCTGGCCACTGGAGGGTCACCTTACTGTTGCATCTCTCCAGAACATTGTCCCCAGGACCACACCTCTTAATTCCTTTGGGGCTCTGCTTTAATCCACCCCTCTTCTGACCACTTTGTCTGATGGCTCCTACCCCCTGCCCCCTCATCATGACTCCATGCCCCATTGCCTTTTTTGTTTGACTTTTGTACACTGGCCTCCACCTTGCATCATTCATATACTCTCTGTTTGTTGGTGGCTGACTGTCACCTAGGATATGTGCTTCTTGAAGGCAGGAGTTTTCCTCGCTATTCACCATGATACCCCGGGCTTTGAAGTCTCTCTCTCATATACAAACATTTTCAGGCAAATGTTACAGATGAAAATGAAAATCATTCAGTGGCATCTGCTCTTATACTTTTGAACCTCTGAAAAAGCACCCCATTCAGCAGAATATTCCCAGTTTATTTTCATCAGAGGAAAAAAAATAGTATAATTCTTACAGAAATAACAGGATACTAAAAATGTCCATAAATTCTCCCCAGCAACCAGATTCCTGTGATGTAGTTTAATTGATATTGATGGCTTAAAGACAAACTTTCAATTCAGTTCAGTTGCTCAGTCATGTCCGACTCTTTGCGACCCCATGAACTGCAGCATGCCAGGCCTCCCTGCCCATCACCAACTCCCAGAGCCTACCCAAACTCATGTTCACTGAGTTGGTGATGCCATCCAGCCATCTCATCCTCTGTTGTCCCTTTCTCCTCCTGCCCTCAATCTTTCCCAGCATTAGGGTCTTTTCCAATGAGTCAACTCTTCACATCAGGTGGCCAAAGTATTGGAGTTTCAGCTTCAGCATCAGTCCTTCCAATGAACACCCAGGACTGATCTCCTTTAGGATGGACTGGTTGGATCTCCTTGCAGTCCAAGGGACTCTCAAGAGTCTTCTCCAACACCACAGTTCAAAAGCATCAATTCTTCTGTGCTCAGCTTTCTTTATGGTCCAACTCTCACTTTTATACATGGCTAGTGGAAAAAGAAGAGCTTGGACTATATGAACCTTTGTTGGCAAACTGATGTCTCTGCTTTTTAACTTATAATAATGTCTCTGCATCTTCTCCTGCAAGAACTGCAAAACTGCAACTCATGGCTGAACAACCATCAACAGGAGAATGTTGGATCCCACCAAAAATGATACCCCATGTCCAAGGGCAAAGGTGAGCCCCAGCAAGACAGTAGGAGGGGCAAAATAGCATTTAGAATCAAACCCCATACCTGCCAGAGATGCTCAGAGGGCTCAAACAAAGCCTTGTGTTCACCAGAGGTCCCACAGAGACTGTCAGACCTGCCTTTGAGTGCTTGAGTGTCTCCTGCCTCCTGAGGATGAACAGATCGGCAGTGGCCTGCTGCGGGGATAGGGGCTCTGTCTGCAGCAGACCTGGGTCACGCAGCATGTGGCATAAATACTCTTGGAAGAGGTCACTGTTAGCCCCACCATAGAGCCACTAAGCAGACAAGAACCCCCAGGGAATTTGACTTTGGAGGCCAGTGGGACTTCATTACAGAATTTCCACAGAACTGGGGAAACAGACTCTTGGAGGGCACAGACAAAACTTTATGTGCACCAGGAGCCAGGAGAAAGGACCAGTGTCCCCACAAGAGACTATGTCAGACTTGCCTATCAGTGTCCAGGAGTCTCTGGTGGAGGCTTGGGTTTGACCTCAGGCCAAACAACAGGGAGGGAACACAGCTCTGCCCATCAACAGAAAATTGGATTAAATATTTACTGAGCTATCAGAACAAGATCTGTTTTCCCCCACAGTCAGTCTTTCCCATCAGGAGGCTTCCGTAAGTCTCTTATTCTTATTCACAATAGGGCAGACAGAGTGAAAACCACAATCTCAGAAAGCTTCCTAAAGAAGAAAACTTACTAAACTGATCACATGGACCACAGCCTTGTCTAACTCAATGAGACTGTGAGCCATGCCATGTAGGGCCACCCAAGACAGATGGGTCATGTGGTCCATGGAGAAGGGACCACAAAACGTGGTCCACTGGAGAAGGGAATGGCAAACCACTTCAATATTCTTGCCTTGAAAACCCCATGAACAGTATGAAAAGGCAAATATGTCTATAGCTTATGCCTTTATAGCTGCCATGTATGTTGACCATTTATTTCAAAACATACCTTAATATTCCTTGTCAGCTTGTGAAAAGATGAAAGTCACAAAAGCAAGTGTGTGAAATTCAAAAATACTTTCTCTTAACTGTTCGTTGCACTATTCCATTTTTTCCTATACTTACGTTAATTTCCTTGATCTGTATCAACTCAAGATCGTTGCCATATCTGTAGAATAAAGGATGGAACTTTTTAGAATGTTGGTTGCTATGGAATCCCAGAGGAGAGGGAAGCTATGACTATCAGGTCAGAAACAGAAATAATATTTTGTCATCTAATCTTTGATAAAGGGACAAAATTTCTGCTGGAAAAAAATAGTGGCGGCTGTAAAGCACTTAATGTGCTACAAGAAAGCAAAGATATAAACAAAGCCTTGAGGATATGGTGAGACTATCAATTAAATATTAACATAGAGTATATCATTGGATGGTTGACAGGGTCATGGGAAAGTTATGGAAATTTAAGTGAAGAGAAAGGTTTGCCATTTTTAGAGTGGTTAAATACTCCTACTTGCTTCTACTTCAGTGTTTCTTTAATGAGATGAGGTAGGGACAAGAAAAGAGAGAGGTCATAAAGGAAAATTTAAATGAATGCCAGAACATACAACCGTTAGGCTGCCTGAAGCATTGGGATAAGCGAGGGCAAATATGGATGAATTCGAGAAGGGATGCTTATGCGTCTCATATGTTAAGGACTACTTTGGAATTGTTTAAAATGATCAAAAACTAAAAATTTCTCTCTATTATCTTCCGATGTGTGCTAAGTCACTTCAGTCATGTCCAACTATTTACAACCCTACGGACTGTAGCCCATCAAGCTTCTCTGTCCATGACATTTTATGGCAAGGACCCTGGAGTGGCTTGCCATTTCCTCCTCTGAGGGAATCTTCCTGAATGACGGATTGAACCCACGTCTCTTACATCTCCTGGATTGGCAGGTAGGATCTTTACACTACTGCCACCTGGGAAGCCCTGATAAAATTTTATCCTCTGTTAAAATTATAATTCTAATGTTCATTGAGTTAGGGATATTTTAACATTTTATTTAAAGTTAAAATATTACAAAATTGGGCCATATGTGTCACGCCTGTTTCAGAATTCTCCAGATAGAAGACTGACACTAAAAGTTTAATTATGTTCTTTAATAATTCAGGCAAAAATATAAGAACTGCCATTCCAGTGGAAATTAGAACACTATATTACTTAAAGCAATAGAGGCATAATGACATATACTCTATGAACCATTTGGGTTGGTTAGCATCACATACTTTTCTCTTGCTCTGAGTAGTGAGTAGCTGTATAGATGTAGAGTTTTGTTTTCAATTAGGTACTATTCAAAAATATAATCCCATGTCCATAGCCATTTAAGTTGTTTTAGAGGATGTGTACTTATTTTTTCATAGTAAAATTGGTTTGTGGAATATATTTGCAAGCACTCTTGAAACACATCTCATGTATTATTCTTAGCTAGCTTGTAGCTTTAGTCTTTAGATATCAAGTCGTATTTTGCCATGCCTTGGTTACTTCCCACACTTTGTTTTACATCTTGATTAATACATGCAATTATTATATTAATGCTGAAACCATTAAATAAAGTAACACAAATTTTATTAGTATTCTACTGCTGTGTAATAAAATGCCACAAATTCATCAGTTGAAAACATCATCTAAATGCTCGTATTCATAGAAACACTATTCAAAATAGCCAAAAGATAGAAGCAAGCAATATAATCCATTAAAGGATGGATGGATGAACAAAATGCAGTGCACATATATATATATATATATATATATATATATATACATATAATATATATACACAATGAAATATTATTTATCTGTCACATGCTACAGCATGGGTGAACCTTGAGAAAATGATGCCAAGTGAAATAAGTCACAAAAAATATTCTGTATGGTTGGACTTCTATGCAGAATATACAATGGTCATGTTCAGAAAGAAGAATGTGAAATAGAAAGTAGTGAAAGGTTGTTGCTGAACGATGAGACACAGGATTCTTGGCTCCCGGAGGAGATTAATTCAATCCAGGGCCAGAGACGAGGCTGGATCGCTCAGAGCTTTTGTGTAATAAAGTTTTATTAAAGTATAAAGGAGATAGAGAAAGCTTCTGACAGAGGCATCAGAAGGGGCCAAAAGTACCCCCTTTGCTAGTGTTAGCAATGGAGTTAAATACTCTCCAATGAATCCAAAGACTGTCTGGAGGCTGCAAAGACCTCACCAGACCCACTCCCATAATTTACATCTTAAGATAACAGAGTTGGCCAGAGGGTTCAATCCAAAGGCTGTCCTCAGGCAGGATACATTATTGTTATATAATCCTAAGGAATGTAGAGGAAAAAAAGTAAAAAAGTTTGTCCTTTCTTCCTCCTTGAATATCCCAGACCTCTCTCTCCTTGGGGACCCCTAGACTTCTTATCAACCTGCCTGGGAAATGACTCTCTCAGTAGGATTATAGATGCTAGGAGCTTCAGGGAGGTAGGAATGGGGAGTATTATGTAATGGATATAGAGTTTCAGTTATACAAGATTAAACAGTTCTGGAGATTTATTCTACATATGTGTGTGTGCTAGTCACTCCGTCATGTTTGACTCTCTGTGACCCCATGGACTAGAGCCTCAAGACTCCTAATTGTATAACTAATACAATTACATCTAACATATAACTAACAAACTACATATAACTAACATATACTACATGTAACTACATATAACTACATATACTAACTAACATCTACATATAACTAACAAAATTACATCACAGAGTTGGACACTACTTAGTGACTGAACAACAAATATATATGTGTGTATATATTTAATATTATTGAACAATATCCTTAAAATGGTTAAGATGATAAATTTTATTTTATGTGATTTAAAAATAATTTGAAAAATTTCAATCAAATAATTTTTAGAAATTATGAATAAAGAAAAAACCACCATATGCCCCCACCTTTAGAAAACCACTAGCTTTCTGTGAGGGTGGAGCAATTTATTATGCCTAGTAATCTTCTCTTTCACATTACTCTCTTATTATGGCCAGAGTGAATGCTGTTTCAGATAGAAGTCATGTAGTAAAAGAGTAGAAGATTTGATCTCATGAAAATTACACAGGTTGATGTATCACATGACACCAAAAGCCAGAAGGCAAATCCAAAAGAAATCTAAAGGACTAACAGACATTAAAAAAAATTTTTTTGAATGCCTTACTTCAAGAGAAATTCAAATAAAAATAACATATTTTTATCTACCAGATTAGCAAAATTAAAAGATTGTTAACTTCCAGATTGATGAATATTGGTGAATCAACAGTGTTGGCTGTTATTGGACTTGTCAACAAGTGAATTATTTTGTAAGGTAATTGGGCAGTTACCTGTTACAGTTTTAAATGGGCATATGATTTGGTCCAATTGTACTTCTTCAATTGTATCCAAAAGAAATACTATTATATATGTTCTAAATTCCTTTTAATGATATTCACTGAAAAAATGTTTATGATAAATAAATTCTGTACAGAGTGGAAGTCCATCAGTGAAGGGGTGGTTGAGGAGGGGAGTGTAGGTGGGAGGTTTGGTCCAATAAGTTACAGTATATTCCCTTTCCATGTAATCCTATACTGAACTTAAGATGAATGAGGCACCTCTTTGTATTGTGAACTAGAAAGATCTCTATAACACTTAGAAGAAAGTGAAATCAAAGGATAACTTTTAATCTGGTCTCTTTTAAAATGTATATGTGTATATAAATGTGCATATAAATTTATAAAACAAATCAACCTCAATCAAGTATCAGTGTTTACTTCCATGGAAGAAACTAGGCATTGAGGTGATGGTAAGGAAGACTTTCAAACTTACTTCTAAATATATATACTTTTGTATTGTTTACTATGAGTGTTCATTTACTATTGTTGCATCTGTGTATTACTTGCATGCAAAATGTTAAAAAAAAAAAACAATAGAAATATGTATTTTTTCTTTTGAAATTATTTTATTGAAATATAGTTGATTTACAATATTATGTTAGTTTCAGGTATACAGCATAGTAATTCAATATTTTTTGTAGATTACATTCCATTATGATTATTATAAAATACTGGCTGTATTCCCTGAGTATACAATATATCATTGTATCTTACAGATTTTATACATAATAGTTTGTACCTCCTAATCTTCTATCCTTCTCTTTTCCCTCCTCACTTCCCTCTCCCCACTGGTAATCACTAATTTGATCTCTATATTTGTGACTGTTTCTCTTTTGTTATACATATTTATGTGTTTTATTTTTTTCAGATTCCACAAGTAAGTTATAGCATGCATTTGTTTTTCTCTGTCTGATTTATTTCACTAAGTTCAATACCCTCAAAGTCCATCCTTGTTGTTTCAAATGGGAAAAAAAATTATTTGTTTTTATGGCTAATATTCCATTGTATGGCTAATATCCCATCCCATCTTCTTTATCCATTTATCTGTTGATGATACTTAGGTTGGTTCTGTGTCTCAGCTACTGTAAATAATGTTTCAATGAATATTGGGGTGCATGTAACCTTTTGAAATAGTATTATTTTTCTTTGGGTATAAACACACAAGTGAGAAAACTTGATCATACAGTAGTTCTAATTTTAGTTTCTTGCGAGACCTCCACACTGTTCTCCACAGTGGCTGCACCAATTTACATTCCCAATAGTGCCAGAGGGTTCCCTTTTCTCCACTTCCTCAGCAGCATTTATCTGTAGGCTTTTTGATCATAGATATTCTTTATATATGTAAATATATGTAATTAATGCACATTTAATATATAACTAATATATATATATATAATTATCTATATATAATTTTAGCATTTATTTCAACTGTGCTAGGTCTTCGTTGCTTGTGAGCTTCTCCCTAGTCGAGGAAAGTCAAGGATCCTCTCTCTCTGCAGTGAACAGACTTCTCATTGCGGTGGCTTCTTTAGGTGCAGAGATCAGACTGTACATTGCACAGGGTTCAGGAGTTGCAGCATATGAGCTCAGCAGCTGTGGCTCCCCAACTCCGGGGCACAGACTCGACAGTGTGCATGGGCTTCGCTGTTCCAAGGCATTTGGGATCTTCCTGAATCAAAGTTCAAACTCATGTCTTCTGCACTGGCAGGCAGATTCTTTAGCACTGAGCCACCAGGGAAGTCCTTTGATAGACATTCTGATAAGTGAGGTGACACCTCATTGTAGTTTTGATTTGAATTTCTCTGATTATTAGCAATGTTGAACCTCTTTTTTTTTTCCATTTATTTTTATTAGTTGGAGGCTAATTACTTTACAATATGGTAGTGGTTTTTGTCATACATTGACAAGAATCAGCCATGGATTTACATGTGTTCCCCATCCCGTTCCCCCCTCCCACCTCCCTCTCCACCCGATCCTTCTCAGTCTTCCCAGTGCATCAGGCCCGAGCACTTGTCTCATGCACCCAACCTGGGCTGGTGATCTGTTTCACCCTATATAATATGCATGTTTCGATGCTGTTCTCTCAAAACATCCCACCCTCGCCTTCTCCCACAGAGTCCAAAAGTCTGTTCTGTATATCTGTGTCTCTTTTTCTGTTTTGCATATTGGGTTATCATTACCATCTTTATAAATTCCATATATATGTGTTAGTGTACTGTATTGGTCTTTATCTTTCTGGTTTACTTCACTCTGTACAATGGGCTCCAGTTTCATCCATCTCATTAGAACTGATTCAAGTGAATTCTTTTTAATGGCTGAGTAATATTCCATTGTGTATATGTACCATAGCTTCCTTATCCATTTGTCTGCTGATGGACATCTAGGTTGCTTCCATGTCCTGGCAATTATAAACAGTGCTGCGATGAACATTGGGGTGCACGTGTCTCTTTCAGATCTAGTTTCCTCAGTGTGTATGCACGGTATTTCTGCCTCATCTTTTCATGTGCATGTTGGACATTTGTTTATCTTCTTTGGAAAAATGTCTGTTTAAACCTTCTGCTCATTTTTTAATCAGGTTGATTTCTAACATTGAGACACATAAGCTGCTAATATATTTAGGGCATTCATTGGTCATTTGTTTGTTGTTGTTGTTGTTGTTCAGTTGCCAAGTCATGTCCAACTGTTTTTGACCCCATGAACTGCAGCACACCAGGTCTCCCTGTCCCTCACCATTTCCTAGAGTTTGCCCAAGTTCATGTCCATTGAATTGGTTATGCCATCAACCATCTCATCCTCTTGCTCTGCTTCAATCTTTCTCAGTTTTAGGGTCTTTTCCAATGAGTCAGCTCTTTGCATCAGGTGGCCAAATTATTGAAGCTTCAGCTTCAGCACCAGTCCTTCTAAGCAGTATTCAGAGTTGATTTCCTTTAGGATTGACTGGTTTGATCCCCTTGCTGTCCAAAGGACTCTCAAGAGTTTTCTCCAGGACCACAGTTTAAAAGCATCTATTCTTCAGCACTCTGCCTTCTTTACCAGTCCCCCAGGTGGTGCTTGTGGAAAAGAACATGCCTGACAATGCAAGAGATATAAGAGACTAGGGTTTGGTCCCCAGGTCAGGAAGATCTCCTGGAGAAGGAAATAGCGACCCACTCTAGTATTCTTGCCTGGAAAATCCCATGGACAGAGGAGCCTGGCAGGCTACAGTCTGTAGCATTGCAAAGAGTAGGATGTGACTGAGGTGACTTAGCATGCACTGCCTTCCTTATGGTCCAATTCTCAGAACCATACATGACTACTGGAAAAACCATGGGATTGATTATACAGACCTTTGTTGGCAAAGTGATATCTTTGCTATTTAATACACTGTCTTGGTTTGTCATAGCTTTCCTCCCAAAAGTTCATCTTCTAATTCCATGGCTGCAGTCACCACCTGCAGTGATTTTGGAGCACAAGAAGAGGAAATCTATCACTGCTTCCATCTCTTCCCCTTATATTTGCAATAAAACGTTGGCACCGGATGCTGTGATCTTTGTTTTTGTTTTTTTTAATATTGAGGTTTAAGTCAACTTTTTCACTCCCCTCTTTCACCTTCATCAAGAGGCTCTTGAGTTCCTTTTCACTTTCTGCCATTACAGTGGTATCATAGTGGTATCATCTGCATACTGAGGTTGTTGATATTTCTCCTGGCAATCTAGATTCCAGCTTGTAACTCATCCAGCCCAGCATTTTGCATGATGTGCTCTGCATGGAAGTTAAATAGACAGAGTGACAATGGACAGCCTTGGCGTACTCCTTTCTCAATGTTATACCAGTCAGTTGTTCCATATAAGGTCCTCACTGTTGCCTTTTGACCTGCATGCAGGGTTCTCAGGAGGCAGGTAAGATGGTCTGGAATTCCCATCTCTTTAAGAGTTTTCCACAGTTTGTTGTGATCCACAAAAAGGCATTAGCATAGTCAATGAAACAGAGGTAGATGTTTTTCTCGAATTCCCTTGCTTTCTTTATAATCCACTGACTGTTGGCAATTTGATCCCTGGTTCCTCTGCCTTTTCTAAAACCCACATTGCACATCTGAAAGTTCTCCATTCTAGTACTGCTGAAGCCTGGCTTGAAGGATTTTGAGCATAACCATACTAACATAGGAAATGAGTGCAATTGTCCAGTAGTTTGAACATTCTTTAGTACTGCCTTTCTTGGGAACTGGGATGAAGATTGACCTTTTCCAGTCCTATGGCCACTGTTGAGTTTTCCATTGCTGACATATCGAGTGAAGCACTTTAATAACATCACCTTTTAGGATTTCAAATAGCTCTACTGGAATTCCATTGCCTCCACTAGCTTTGCTGACAGCAGTGCTTCCCTAAGGCTCACTTCATACTCCAGAATGTCTCACTCTGGCTGAATGACCACACCATTGTGGTTATCTGGGTCATTAAGATTTTTTTTGCACAGTTCTTATGTGTATTCTTGCCATCTCTTCTTGATCCCTTCTCCTTCTATTAGGTCTTTACAATTTCTGTCCTTTATTGTGCCCATTTTTGCATGACATGTTCCTTTGATATCTCCAATTTTCTTGAAAAGATCTCTAGTCTTTCCCCTTCTGTTGTTTTCCTCTATTTCTCTGAACTGTTCATTGAAAAAGGACTTCTTTTCTCTCTTAACTATCCTCTGCAACTCTGCATTTAGTTGGATGTGCCTTTCCCTTTCTCCCTTGCTTTTTGCTTCTCTTTCCTCAGTTGTTTGTAAAGACTCTTCAGATAACCACTTTGCCTTCTGCCATTTCTTTTTCTTTGGATGGTTTTGGTCTTTGGCTCCTGTACAATATTATGAACTTCTGTCCTTAATTCTTCAGGCGCTCTGTTTACCAGATCTAATCCCTTGAATCTATTCACCACCTCCACTGTAAAATCATAAGGGATTTGATTTAGAACATGCCTAACTGGTCAAGTGGTTTTCTCTACTTTCGTTAGCTTAAGCCTGAATTTTGCTGTAAGGAGCTGATAATCTGAGCCACAGTCATCTCCAGGTCTTGTTTTTGCTGACTGTATAGAGTTTCTCCATCTTTGGCAGCAAATAATATAATCAGTCTGATTTCAGTATTGACCATTTGATGATGTACATGTGTAAATCATCTTGTGTTGTTGGGAAAGAATGGTTTGCTATGACCAGTGCATTCTCTTGACAGAATTCTGTTAGCCTTGATCCTGCTTCATTTTGTACTCCAAGGTCAAACTTGCCTGTTACCCCGGGTATCTCTTGAATTCTTACTTTTGAGTTCCAATCCCATATGGTGAATAGGACATCTTTTTTGGTGTTAGTTCAAGTAGGTCTTTTAGGTCTTCATAGAACTGAACAACTTCAGCTTCTTCAGCATGACTGGTTGGGGCACAGACTTGGATTACTGTGATATTGAATGGTTTGCCTTGGAAATGAACAGAGATCATTCTGTCATTTTTGAGATTACACTCAAGTACTGCATTTCAGACTCTTTTGTAGATTATGAGGGCTACTCCATTTCTTCAAAAAGATTCTTGGTCTTACCATTTGCAGATATTTTCTCCCATTCAGGAGGTTGTTTTTCTTTGTTTCCAATTTATGCCTTCCTATGAAAAAGCTGTTAAGCTTAATTTTGCCCCTTATTGTTTATTTTTGCTTTTGTTTCTTATGCCTTAGGAGACAGATCCAAAAAATATTGCTATGATTTATGTCTATGAGTTTTCCGCATATGTTTTCTTCTAGAAATTTTATGGTTTTCAATCTTTCATTAAGCCTTTGATCCATTTTGAGTTTGTGTATTTTGTGTAAGAAAAGATTCTAATTTCACTCTTTTACATATAGCTGTCCAGTTTTCACACTACCGCATATTGAAGAGCCTTCTCTCCATTATACAGTCTTGCCTCTTTGTTATAGATTAAGTCACCATGTGTGCATGGGTTATTTGGGGGATCTCTATTCTGCCCCATTTATTTACATGCCTGTATTTGTGCCATTACCATACTACTTTGTTACTACAGCTTTGTAATACAGTGTAAAATCTTGGTGCATGATACCTCCAACTTCTTTTATCTCAAGATTTCTTTGATTTGGAGTCTTTGTGGTTTCATGTAAATTTTAAAATTATTTGTTCTATTTCTGTGAAAAATTCATGGGTATTTTGATAGAGATTGCATTAAATATGTGAATTGCTTTGGGTAGCATGCATGTTAATAGTATTAATTCTTCCAACTCAAGAACATGATGTTATCTTTTCTTTGTATCATCAATCATTTACAGTTTTCAGATTATAGGTCATTTCACCTTAGTTAAATGTATTCTTATATATTTTACCATTTGATATGATTTTAAACATGATTGTTTTCTTGCTTTCTCTTTTTGATCATTGATTATTAGTGTATAGGAAAGCAACAGATTTCTGTATGTTAATCTTTTATCTTGAACCTTATCTGAATCCATTTATTCTAGTAGCTTTTTGATGGGAATTTAGGGTCTTTAATGTATATTATCAGGTGGCTCAGTGGTAAAGAATCCACCTGCCAAGCAGGAGACATGGGTTTGATCTCTGGGTCAGGAAGATCCCCTGGAGAAGAAAATGGCAACCCACTTCAGTATTCTTACCTAGAGAATCCCATGGATAGAGAAGCATGGAAGAGTACAGTTCATGAGTTTGCAGAGTCAGACATGACTTAGCAACTAAATAGCAATCATTAGCATGTCTGTTTTCATGTCATTTGCAAACAGTGACAATTTTACAGCTTCCCTTGCAAGTTGAATGTCGTTGTTTATTTATTTTTTTGTCTGACCTCTATGACTAGGACCTCATTATTATGTTCAATGGAAGTAGTAAAGGGGGGCATCCTGTCTTGTTTCTGATTTTAAAGGAGACGCTTCCCCCCACTGAGTATGAAGGTAGCTATTTCTGTGTCATAATTGGCCTTTATTATGTTTTTCCAGTGGTCATGTATGGATGTGAGAGTTGGATTGTGAAGAAAGCTGAGCACCGAAAAATTGATGCTTTTGAACTGTGATGTTGGAGAAGACTCTTGAGAGTCCCTTGGACTGCAAGGAGATCCAACCAGTCTATCATAAAGGAGATAAGTCCTGGGTGTTCAATTGGAAGGACTGATGCTGAAACTGAAACTCCAATACTTTGGCCACCTGATGTGAAGAGTTGACTCACTGGAAAAGACCCTGATGCTGGGAGGGATTGGGGGCAGGAGAAGAAGGGGACGACAGAGGATGAGATGCCTGGACGGCATGACAGACTCAATGGACATGGGTTTAGGTGGACTCTGGGAGTTGGTGATGGACAGGGAGGCCTGGTATGCTGCAATTCATAGGGTCGTAGAGTCAGACACGACTGAGAGACTGAACGGAACTGAACTGATGTTAAGGTATTTCCTTTAATGCCCCTTTTATTTTATTAAGTTTTTTTTTTAATTATAAAAGGATGCTAATTCTTGACAGCTGTTTTTTCTGCATCTGTTGATATGATCCTGTGATTTTCATCCTTTATTTTTTTTTTTAACATGGCAGTTGACATTGTTTGGTTTGTGGATGCTGAAACATCCTTGTTTCCTTGGAATAAAACCTATGTGATCATGGTTTATACTCATTTTTGTATGTTGTTGAATTTGGTTTACTAGTATTTTGTTGATGATTTTTACATCTATATTCATCAGATATATTGGCCTATAATTTTCTTTGTTTGGAGTCCTTGGTTTTCATCTCAGGGTTATGGTAGCCTCATAGCATAAATTAAGGGATGTTCCTTTATCTTCAATTTCTAAAATAATTCAAAAAGATAGGTATTAGCTCAGAATGTCCCTGTGAAGCCATCTAGTCCTGGACTTTTGTTGCAGGGAATATTTTGATTACAAATTCAATTTCACTACTATTGATCAACCTGTTCATATTTTTTTTTATTACTTACTGATCTAGTATTGGGAGATTGTATGTTTCCAGATATTTATCCTTTTTTTTTTCTAGATTGTCCCATTTCTTGGTATATAACTGCATAGTAGTCTCTTGGGAATTTTTGTATCTCTGTGGTATGGGTTGTTATTTCCCCTATTTCAATTACTACTTTATTTTTTGGGGTCCTCTTTTCATTTCTTGCAGATGATGACTGCCACCATGAAATTAAAAGATACTTGCTCCTTGGAAGAAAAGCAATGACAAACCTAGACAGCATATTACAAAAGCAGATACATTACTTTGCTGACAAAGGTCTGTAGAATCAAAGCTATGATTTTTCCAGTAGTCATGTATGGACTTGAGAGCTGCACCATAAAGAAGGTTGAGCACTGAAGAATTGATGCTTTTGAACTGTGGTGCTGGAGAAGACTCTTGAGAGTCCCTTGAACTGCAAGCAGATCAAACCTGTCATCTTAAAGGAAATCAACCCTGAATATTCATTGGAAGGACTGATCCTGAAGTTGAAGATCCAATACTTTGGCTACCTGATACGAAAAGCTGACTCATTAGAAAAGACCCAGATGCTGGGAAAGGTTGAAGGCAGGAGGAGAATGGGATGACAGAGGGCAAAGTGGTTGGGTGGCCTCACTGACTCAATGGACATGAGCTTGTGCAAGCTTCTGAAGATGGTGAAGAACAGGGAGGCCTGACGGGCTGCAGTCCATGGGGTCAAAAAGAGTCAGAAATGACTGAGTCACTGAAAAACAACTCTTTTCTTGGTGAGCCTGAATGAAGACATATATTTTTATCATTTTCAAAACCAACTCTTGGTTTCATAGATCTTTTATATTATTTTGTCTATATTTCCTCTGTGATTTTATTTTTCCTTCCTCATGGTGATTTTGGATTTGTTTAATCTTCTTTAGAATTCATATAGATGGTAAGTAAGGATATTTGAGATTTTTTTTCTTTCTTTAGGTAGATCCGTATTGTCAAAAATTTCCCTCTTAGAATTGCTTTTGCTGTATTCTATAGACTTTGGGGTGTTTTTTACTTTCACTTGTCTCAAGGTGGTTTTCTGATTTACTTTTGCTTTCTTCATTGACCCTCTGTTGTTCTGTTTGTCTGCTTGTTTTTAGTCTCCATTGTTTAGTTTCATATCATTTAGTCTCATTGTTGTATAGCTGCTCAATAATCTCCAACTCTTTGCGACCCCATGGACTGCAGCATGCCTGGCTTCCCTATCCCTCACAACCTCCCAGATCTTGCACAAACCCGTGTCCACTGAGTCAGTGATGCCATCCAACCATCTTATCCTCTGTCATCCACACTCCTCCTGCCTTCAATCTTTTCCAGCATCAGGGTCTTTTCTAATGAGTCAGTTCTTTGCATCAGGTGGCCAAAGTATTGGGAGTGTCAACCTCAGCTTCAGTCCTTTCAATGAATATTCAGGGTTGATTTCCTTTAAGATTGACTGGTTTGATTTTCTTGCAGTCCAAGGGACTCTCTAGGGTCTTCTCCAACACCACAGTTCAAAAATATCAATTCTTTGGTGCTCTGCCTACCTTATGGGCCAACTCTCACATCCACACCTGAGTACTGAAAAAACTATAATTTTGACTATATGGACCATTGTTGGTAAAATAATATCTCTGCTTTGTAATATGTTATCTAGGTTGGTCATAGCTTTTCTCCCAAGGAGCAAAGTGTTTTTTAATTTCATGGATATAATCACCATGATTGTGCCATGATTTTGCAGCCTAAGAAACTAAAGTCTGACCCTGTTTCATTATTTCCCCAACTATTTGCCATGAAGTGATGGGACTGGATGCCATGATCTTTGCTTTTCAAATGTTGACTTTTGAGCCAACTTTCTCATTCTCCTCTTTCACTTTCATCAAGAGACTCTTCTGTTTTTCTTTGCTTTCTGACATAAGGGTGGTGTCATCTGCATATATTAGTTTATTGATATTTCTCCCATGAATCTTGATACCAGCTTGTACTTCACCTAGCCTGGCATTTTGTGTGATGTAAGCTACATAAATTTCAAATCCTAAAAGATGATGCTGTGAAAGTGCTGTACACAATATGCCAGCAAATTTGGGAAACTCAGCAGTGGCCACAGAACTGGAAAAGTTCAGTTTTCATTCCAATCCCAAAGAAAGGCAATGCCAAAGAATGCTCAAACCACTGCACGATTGCACTCATCTCACACACTAGTAAAGTAATACTCAAAATTCTCCAAGCCAGGCTTCAGCAATACGTGAACTGTGAATTTCCAGATGTTGAAGCTGGTTTTAGAAATGGCAGAGGAACCAGAGATCAAATTGCCAACATCTGTTGGATCATTGAAAAAGCAAGAGAGTTCCAGAAAAACATATATTTCTGCTTTATTATTTATCATTATTATTTATTACTATGCCAAAGCCTTTGACTGTGTGGATCACAATAAACTGTGGAAAATTCTAAAAGAGATGGGAATACCAGACCACCTGACCTGCCTCTTGAGAAACCTGTATGCAGGTCAGGAAGCAACAGTTAGAACTGGACATGGAACAACAGAGTGGTGCCAAATAGGAAAAGGAGTACGTCAAGTCTGTATATTGTCACCCTGCTTATTTAACTTATATGCAGAGTACATCATGAGAAACACTGGACTGGAAGAAGCACAAGCTGGAATCAAGATTGCCAGGAGAAATATCAATAATCTCAGATATGCAGATGACACCAGCCTCGTGGCAGAAAGTGAAGAGGAACTAAAAAACCTCTTGATGAAAGTGAAAGAGGAGAGTGAAAAAATTGGCTTAAAGCTCCACATTCAGAAAACTAAGATCATGGCATCTGGTCCCATCATTTCATGGGAAATAGATGGGGAAATAGTGGAAACAGTGTCAGACTTTATTTTGTGGGGTTCCAAAATCATTGCAGATGGTGATTGCAGCCATGAAATTAAAAGACACTTACTCCTCAGAAGGAAAGTGATGACCAAACTAGATAGCGTATTAAAACGCAGAGACATTACTTTGCCAACAAAGCTCCATCTAGTCAAGGCTATGGCTTTTCCAGTAGTCATGTATGAATGTGAGAGTTGGACTGTGAAGAAAGCTGAACCCCGAAGAATTGATGCTTTTTTTTGTTTGTTTGTTTTTGTTTTTTCCATTTATTCTTATGAGTTGGAGGCTAATTACTTTACAATATTGTAGTGGGTTTTGCCATACACTGACAAGAATCAGCCATGGATTTACATGTGTTCCCCATCCCGATCCCCCCTCCCACCTTCCTCCCCACCCCACCCCTCTGGGTCTTCCCAGTGCACCAAACCCAAGCACTTGTCTCATGCATCCAACCTGGGCTGGTGATCTGTTTCACTCTTGATAGTATATATGTTTCGATGCTATTCTCTCGAAACATCCCACCCTCGCCTTCTCCCACAGAGTCCAAAATATTGTTCTGTACATCTGTGTCTCTTTTTCTGTTTTGCATATAGGGTTATCATTACCATCTTTCTAAATTCCATATATATGCATTAGTATACTGTATTGGTCTTTATCTTTCTGGCTTACTTCACTCTGTATAATGGGCTCCAGTTTCATCCATCTCATTAGGACTCATTCAAATGAATTCTTTTTAATGGCTGAGTAAAAACTATAAAACACTGATTAAAGAAATCAAAGAGGACACAAACAGATGGAGAAATATACTGTGTTCATGGATTGGAAGAATCAATATTGTCAAAATGACTATACTACCCAAAGCAATCTATAGATTCAATGCAATCCCTATCAAGCTACCAACGGTATTTTTCACAGAACTAGAACAAATAATTTCACAATTTGTATGGAAGTACAAAAAATCTCGAATAGCCAAAGTACTCTTGAGAAAGAAGAATGGAACTGGAGGAACCAACCTGCCTGACTTCAGACTATACTACAAAGCCACAGTCATCAAGACAGTATGGTACTGGAACAAAGACAGAAATATAGATCAATGGAACAGAATAGAAAGCCCAGAGATAAATCCACGAACCTATGGACACCTTATCATTGACAAAGGAGGCAAGAATATACAATGGAAAAAAGACAACCCCTTTAACAAGTGGTGCTGGGAAAACTGGTCAACCACTAGTAAAAGGATGAAACTAGAACACTTTCTAACACCATACACAAAAATAAACTCAAAATGGATTAAAGATCTAAATATAAGACCAGAAACTATAAAACTCCTAGAGGAGAACATAGGCAAAACACTCTCCGACATAAATCACAGCAGAATCCTCTATGACCCACCTCCCAGAATATTGGAAATAAAAGTAAAAATAAACAAAGGGGACCTAATTAAACTTAAAAGCTTTTGCACAACACAGGAAACTATAAGCAAGGTGAAAAGAAAGCCCTCAGATTGAGAGAAAATAATAGCAAATGAAGCAATAGACAAAGGATTAATCTCAAAAATATACAAGCAACTCTTGCAGCTCAATTCCAGAAAAATAAATAACCCAATAAAAAAATGGGCCAAAAAATATACAGACATTTCTCCAAAGAAGACATACAGATGGCTAACAAACACATGAAAGGATGTTCAACATCACTCATTATCAGAGAAATGAAAATCAAAACCACAATGAGGTACCATTAAACACCAATCAGGATGACTGTTATCCAAAAGTCCATAAGCAATAAATGCTGGAGAGGGTGTGGAGAAAAGGGAATCCTCTTACACTGTTGGTGGGAATGCAAACTAGTACAGCCACTATGGAAAACAGTGTGGGGATTTCTTAAAAAACTGGAAATAGAACTGCCATATGATCCAGCAATCCCACTTCTGGGCATACACACCGAGGAAACCAGATCTGAAAGAGACACATGCACCCCAAAGTTCGTTGCAGCACTGTTTATAATAGCCAGGACATGGAAGCAAGCTGGATGCCCATCAGCAGATGGATGGATAAGGAAGCTGTGGTACATATACACCATGGAATATTACTCAGAATTGATGCTTTTGAACTGTGATATTGGAGAAGACTCTTGAGAGTCCCTTGGACTGCAAGGAGATCCAACCAGTCCATCCTAAAGGAGATCAGTCCTGGTGTCTATTGGAACGACTAATGCTGAAGCTGAAACTCCAATACTTTGGCCACCTGATGCAAAGAGCTGACTCACTGGAAAAGACCCTGATTCTGGGAGAGATTGGGGGCAGGAGAAGAAGGGGACAACAGAGGATGAGATGGCTGGATGGCATCCCCGACTTGATGGACATGAGTTTGAGTAAACTCCAGGAGTTGGTGATGGACAGGGAGGCTTGGCATGCTGCGATTCATGGGGTCACAAAAAGTCAGACACAACTGAGCGACTGAACTGAACTGAACCTACATAGAAGTTAAGTAAGCAGGGTGACAATATACAGCCTTGACATACTCCTTTCCCAATTTGGAACAAGTCCATTGTTCCATGTCCAGTTTTATCTGTTGCTTCTTCACATGTCTACAGGTTTCTCAGGAGGCAGGTAAGATAGTCTGGTATTTCTGTCTGTCTAAGAGTTTTCCACAGTTTGTTGTGATCCACACAGTCAAAGGCTTTAGCATAGTCAATGAAGCAGTAGTAGATGTTTTTCTGAAATTCTTTTGCTTTTCCTGTGATCCAATGGATTTTGGCAATTTGATCTCTGGTTCCTCTTTGTTTTCTAAATCTGGATTGAACAGCTGGAATTTCTTGGTTCATGTACTTTTGAAACCTAACTTGAGGAATTTTGAGCATTAATTTGCTAGTGTGTGAGATGAGTGCAATTGTACAGCAGTCTGATTATTCTTTGGCATTGCCTTTTTTTGGGATTGGAATGAAAACTGACCTTTCCAGCCCTGTGGCCACTGCTGAGCTTTACAGATTTGGTGGCATATTGAGTGCAGCACTTTCACAGCATCATCTTTTAGGATTTGAAATAACTTAACTGGAATTCCATCACCTCCACTAGCTTTGTTCACAGTGATGCTTCCTAAGGCCCACTTGACTTCACATTCCAGAATGTCTGGCTGTAGTTGAGTGATCACACCATCGTGATTATCTGGGTCATGCAGATCTTTTTTGTATAGATCTTCTGTGTATTCTTGCCTCCTCTTCATGATATCTTCTGCTTCTGTTAGGTCCATACTATTTCTGTCCTTTACTGAGCCCATCTTTGAATGAAATGTTGCCTTGGTGTCTCAGTTTTCTTGAAGAGATGATCTCTAGCCTTTCCCTTTCTGTTGTTTTTCTCTATTTCTTTGCATTGATCACTGAGGAAGGTTTCCTTATCTCTCTTTGCTATTGTTTGGAACTCTGCATTCAAATGGGTATATCTTTCCTTTTCTCCCCTGTATGTTGCCTCTCTTCTTTTCTCAGCTATTTGTAAGGCCTCCTCAGACAGCCATTTTGCCTTTTTGCATTTCTTTTTCTTGGAGATGATCTTGATCACTGCCCCCTGTATAATGTCATGAATTTCTGTCCATAGCTCTTCAGGCACTCTGTCTATCAGATCTAATTCCTTGAATTTATTTCTCACTTCCACTGTAAGGAAGTGGTTTTCCCTCCTTTTTTCAATTTAAGTCTGAATTTGGCAATAAGGAGGGCATGATCTGAGTCACAGTCACCTTAGTCTCCATGTATTTGTGTTTTTCCCATTTTTCTTCCTGTTACTGATGTCCATTTTTTAGCATGCTGTTGAAAAAAATGCTCAGTATAGTTTCTATCATTTTAAATTTGTTATGAATTGTTTTGTGACTAAGCATGTTATCCATTATGGAGAAAACTCCATGTGCATTTGAAAAGGTCATGTATTCTGCTACTTTTGGATGGAATATTTTGTAGATTTTTATAAAGTATGATTTATGTCTGCTTTTTTAAAACTAATAGTCATTTAATTACAAACACATTTTTAAAAGACCTAGTTTTTTTTATTCAATTTCCCCATGTTTTGGTTTTGTTGTCATATTTTACATCTTCACATCTATTCTTTGTTTTATTGTAGTTATAATTGATATTACAGTTTTCTTTTAACTTTTGTACTAGCTTATTTTAATGGTTTATCCACAGGCTTTACTATGGTTTGCTGTTTCTAGTGGGTTTTTTCCTTTCCTATAGATTCTTACTTCATATTTTACCTTTTTTTGTTTGTTTGTTTTCGCTTAGCAAAGATCCTTTAACATTTCTTTTAGAGTAGTTTTAGTATTGATGAACTTTTAGTTATTGCCTGTCTGATAAATTCTTTCTCTCTCTTCTCTTCTGAATGATAATCTTGTTGGGATAGAGAATCCATTGTTGTAGGTTTTCCCCTTTTAGTACTTTAATATATAAGGCCACTCCCTTCTGGCCTGCAAAATTCCTGCAGGTAATTCAGCTCATAGTATTATGAGGGTTCTCCTGTATGTAAGGGCTTCCCCGGCAGCTCAGCAGTAAAGGATCCACCTGCCAATGCAGGAACTGCAGGAGATGGACATGTAATCCCCGGGTGGGGAAGATCCCCTGGAGGAGAAAATGGCAACCCACTCCAGTCTTCTTGCCTGGAGGATTCTAAGAATAGAGGAACCTCATGGAGTTGCATAGAGAAGGACATAACTGAGTGACTGACACTTTCACAGGCAATCTGGAAGCACCACTTTGTCTTCTGCAAGCACCCCAAATAAACTGTCTGCTAGAAAAGGGCAAACCTGAGCACATCAGATCCGCCCAAGATAATCTCCCATTCTCATAACCAGCTGTGTTGTGTAACAAAATCCACAGACTACAAGAGGGCAGTCCATCATGTTCAGTCTCAGGGTTATGCTATCTCTGTACACCATGAATCTGTTGCACTATTTCTCTCTCCACACAGAGTGGACACAAGAGATGCCAGCTAGTTGGGTTTTGAATATGTCTAGTAAAGTCCAGAAACCTTGGAAAAAGCCAGACATATAAGGGGAAGGAGGTGTCACTGCTGTGACAACATGCCTCCCACCAAGGATTATGGCCAAGAACACAGCCCAGAGAGTCAGTGTTATTCTAGAGATATTCAAAAAGCCTTACAATGAGCAGAAATCATGAGTTTTAAATCAGTTTCCTTCTGTCCCATCTGAAAAGCAATTTCTTCACGATAACTATTAGAACATCCCTGCTGTTGTTGCCAGCACTCTTTCTGATTTCCTGTTGGCCTCCTGACTCACACCTCAACACTGGCTTTTCCTAAGCATAGAATGGTCTTCCTCCAGAAGTCTAATAAAATGGGAAGCTCATGACATTTTTAAGAGTACATATGCTAATTATTATTGACTAGGCAACTCTTCAGACTTGCAGTAAATGAATAATGCTTAATGAAAAATAATTTATATATTTTACAAATGTATGAATATATATGTTTATTTTACAATACTCCAGAGTGTCCACTTTACTCCAGGACTTCAGAATGTATATTTTACAACACTTCAGAGTATTAAAACAACCTTTGGAAAGTGAGTCACCCTAGTGCATAAGTTCAAAATATTTTTCTTACCACTTAGTATCTCTGAAGTAAGAAAAATTACTTCAAGCCATATTTGTTCACTTGCTTGCTTATTTCACAAATCCTGTTTGCCAGACAATAGTAAAGAGAGCTGTTAACTACATACAAATTGGTCATAGCTGTTCATACTAGTATAACTTCAATTAATTTATGTGCACAATATATAAAAAGTCTGACTTCTCAAGGGGAGCAACTTCACTAGCCTAACAGAACTTTTCAAAGAAACATAAAAGGGCAGAGATTTTCTTCATATGAGAGCAAGATTTTTTTTCAGAGCTCAGGGAATATGAAAAAGAAATGAAGCTGGTTAAAATTAATTTCTGACCAGACTTCTAAGAAACCTATTTAACCCAGCAAGTGTCTTAATTCTTGATTCCTGCATGAACACGTATCTGAACAATTAAAAGAATATTCTTGCCAAAAATAGAGAGGTTTGGTTGTCATGCATTGTTCCTTAAGTGGGCAACCACTAACACAGCACTGCTGTGCATAAAACAAAGAAAACATCTCAAACTCAAAAAGGTGTTCAGAAGAATTGATTCTGAAAGTGAATGTATTCTAGGAATAATTTAACCATATTATTTTGTGCACTTAACATCTTATACCTGCTAATATTCATAGTCAAATAAAGCTTTTTAGAGCTTAGAATCCAAATAACCTGCTAAGTAACATGTATCTGCTTGCTGTAGAGTTAATTTTGGTTTAGGCTATAGCTCTATAAAAACATAGTCAAAGAACTGAACTCAGAGCTACAGAATATACAGCATCATAGTATCAATTTAATAAACTACTAATAGGGGTACTCTTTTGTATCTAATTTTATAACCTGAGTTTTTTACAATTTGTGTTTAGTGTTTTTTTTATTTATTTATTTTATTTGGAGGCTAATTACTTTACAATATTGTAATGGTTTTTGCCATACCTGGGCATAAATCAGCCACGGGTGCACATGTGTCCCCCATCCCAAACACCCTCTCCCACCTCCCTCCCCATACCATCACTCTGGGTTGTCCCAGTGCACCGGCTTTGAGTGCCCTGTTTCATGCATCAAACTTGGACTGGTGATCTATTTCACATGTGGTCATATATATGTTTCAATGCTATTCTCTCAAATCATCCCACTCTCACCTTCTTCCACAGAGTCCAAAAGCCTGTTCTTTATATCTGTGTCTCTTTTGCTGTCTTGCATATAGGGTCATCATTACCATCTTTCTAAATTACATATATATGTGTTAATATACTGTATTGGTGTTTTTCTTTCTGACTTACTTCACTCTGCATAAAAGGCTCCAGTTTCATCCACCTCCTTAGAACTGATTAAAATGTGTGTATGTTTAGGTTTTGAATATATAAAACTTGATTCAACTCTCAAAAAGAAGAATAAGTAAGAAAATCTTAGGAAAGTCTTACTCTCATTCTTTTATTCTCAGTGTGCTGCTAACCCTGAATATATTCTTGGAATGATTCCATACTAATTCACAGTCATCTTCATCCTTTTGTATGTTGCTGTCGTTCAATCACTTAGTCATGTCCAATTCTTTGTGACCCCATGGACTGCAGCCTACCAGGTTCCTCCGTCCATGGGATATTCCAGGCAAGAGTACTGAAGTGGGGTGCCATTGCCTTCTTCAGTGTTCAATCACTGAGTCATGTCCAATTCTTTGTGACCCCATGGACTGCAGCATGCCAGGCTCCCCTGTCCTTCACTATCTCTCAGAGTTTGCTCATGTTCATGTCCACTGAGTCAGTGATGCAATCTAAGCATCTCACCCTCTATCACCCCATTCTCCTCCTGCCCTCAAATGGTCCCAGTATCAGGGTCTTTTCCAGTGAGTCAGCTCTTCACATCAGGTGGCCAGAGTATTGGAGCTTCAACTTCTGCATCAGTCCTTCCAATGAATATTCAGGACTGATTTCCTTTAGGATGGATTGGTTGGATCTCCTTGCTATTCATGGGACTCTCAAGAGTCTTCTCCAGCGCTCAGTGTGGAAGCATCAATTCTTCAGTGTTCAGCCTTCTTTATGGTCCAAGTCTCAGATCTGTACATAACTACTGGAAAAACCACAGCTTTGACTATACAGACCTTTGCTGCCAAAGTGATGTCTCTGCTTTTTAATATGCTGTCTAGCTTTGTCATAGCTTTCCTTCCAAGGAGCAAGCATCTTTTAGTTTTATCTTTGCAGTCACCATCCACAGTGATTCTGGAGTCCAAGAAAATAAAGTCTGTCACTGTTTGCACTTTTTACCCTTCTGTTTGCCATAGAAGTGATGGGACCAGATGCTTTGATCTTAGTTTTTGACTGTTTTAAGCCATGTTTTTCACTCTTCTCTTTCACCCTTATCAAGAAGCTCACTGGTTCCTGTTCACTTGCCATTAGAGTGGTATCATCTGCATTTCTGAGGTTGTTTATATTTCTCCCAGCAATCTTGATTTCAGCTCATGGTTTATCCAGCCTGGCATTTCATATGATGTACTCTCCATATTAGTTTAATAATCAGGATGACAATATACAGTTCAATGTGTTCCTCTCCCAGATTTCAACCAGACCATTGTTCCATGTCTGCTTTGAACTTTTTCTTCTTGAGCTGCATTTGGCTCCTCAGGAGACAGGCACAGTGGTCTGGTAATCCCATCTCTCTAAGAATTTTCCACAGTTTGTTGTGATCCACACAGTCGATGGCTTCAGTGTAGTCCACGAAGCATGGTTAAATCCCTTTTCACAGCTGCATGCTATTCTCTATGCTGCTGTGACTGGGGGTTTGGGTTGTTTCCAACATTTACTGTTACACACAGTATAATGAATAACTCTGCATATTTTGTTTCTAATTGTTCTTCCATGTACCTCTACAAATAAAAATTGTGTTTTTTCTTAAAAGTGAGATTGTTGTGTGAAAGGTTAAATATATATCTCTTTTTAGACACTGCTAACACCCTTCAGCAGCTCCAGATACTGCCTTTCTCTACAGATTTCTAAATTGCCTACTGTCACTCTTTTGAAATGTTTGTCTATGTGATGTGTGAGAAATAATACCTCCCTGAGGTCATAGTTTTTTTATTTTTTATTTTTTTGCCATTAAAAGCATAATGTACTGCTTACATTTCCCAAGAGAAGGGAGCATTCCACGCCAAGCCTCACCATGCCTCAGGGTGGTGAGGCTTGTTTTGATCTGGATGATGTCAAGATCCCATTGGGAAATTACAGCCTGCTCAAGGGGCACAGTTCCTGGACACCCTGACAGGCTGCCAGCACTCTGACTGCATTTTCTTTCAGCAGAGGCAGGACTCTGGACACAGAAACACTTTCCTTGAGTCACGGGCTGGCAGTTTTCCAGCTGCAGGGCTGCGTGAGCGTTGGAACCTGGAATGTGAAGCAGCGGTTGTGACACGGACTGTGGAAACTGGTGCATTCTAGAGGGCGGACAGTGAGCTCCCTGTGCCCCGTCTCTCCAGAGTTCTCCCCAGACTTCTTTCTGCTTTTCCTCTCAGCCTCTTCCTCCTCCGGGCACTCCTGACCCAAGCAGAGAAGTCACACTTCCTTATCGGTTGAACCATCAGTGATCAGAGCTTGTCTGCCCAAAGCTGTGTTTGGTGCTGAGATAAACGTGAAGCTCCTAAGGGTCACGTCTAGGGACCCAGGGAGGGGGGTGCATGGCTGCCATACCCTCCCCCGTTCCCTCAACCGCAGGGCAGGCCCGCCTTGGGACCCAAGCCTGTTCAGCCTGCAGGAGTGACAGCAGCCGGGTTCAACCAAGCCTGAGGGGATGGAGCAGGCATTTTTCTGTTTTTTCATTTAATTTTTACTTTGATCTGGAGTATAGTTAGTTAAGAAATGCTGCATTTGTGTTAGGCGTGCAGCAATTTGCTTCACTATACATAGATGTCTATATGTTTTTAAGGACTGCTTTCCATACGGGTCATTATGGTGTATTGAGCTCCTGTGTCATACAGTAGGTCTTTGTTGATCATCCGTTTTCTCTATATAAGGCTGTATATGCTAATTCCAGTCTCCTAATTTATCCTCTCCACAGCCTTTCCTGTTTGGTAAACAAAAGTTTGTTTTCTATGTCTGTGAGTCTATTTCTGTTTTGTAAACTTCTTCATTTGTATCAACTTTTAGATTCCACCCATAAGTGATATTTTTGCTGACCAAAATCTTGGCCTTCTCTGCCCACCAAAGCCAAATGAAAAATACAGGGACAGAGCTTGGAGGAAATAGAAAGGTGACTTTAATTCTCAGCTGGCAGAGAGGGGAATGCAGTAGGCTCATGCCTCAAGAAATGTGCCCCCACTCCATGAGGAGTCTAGAGGCTTACATAAGGCAAGGGTTTGCAGTCAGAAGTCAGTGATAAGGGAATAAAGGTGATAGGATCTTGTCTTTTTTTTTTTTTATTCATCTATTTTTTTATTGAATGATGATTGCTTTACAGAACTTTGTTGTTTTCTGGCAAACCTCAACATGAATCAGCCATAAGTATACACATATCCCCTCCCTACTGAACCTCCCTCCCGCCTCCCTCCCCACCCCACCCCTCTAGGTTGATACAGAGGCCCTGTTTGAGTTTTGTGAGACACACAGCAAATTCCCATTGGCTGTCCATTTTACATATGGTAGTTTCCATGTTTGCATGTTACTCTTTCCACACATCTCACGCTCTCCTCCCCTCTCCCCATGCCCATAAGATTATTCTCTATGTCTGTTTCTCCATTGCTGCCCTGTCAATCAGTTCTTCAGTACCATTTTTCTAGATTCTGTATACATGCATTAGAATAAAATATTTATCTTTTTCTTTCTGACTTCCTTCATTCTGTATACTAGGTTCTAGGTTCATCCACCTCATTAGAACTGATTCAAAGATGTTCCCTTTATGGTTGAGTAATATTCCATTGTGTATATATACCACACTTCTTTATCCATTTATCTGTTGATGGACATCTAAGTTGCTTCCATGTTCTAGCTATTGTAAATAGTGCTGTAATGAACAATGGGATACATGTGTCTTTTTCAGTTTTGGTTTCATCAGGGTATATGCCTAGGAGTGGGATTTCTGGGTCAAAATGTGGTTTTACTCACAGAACTAGAACAAAAAATTTCATAGTTCATATGGAAACACAAAAGATCCCAAAGAGTCAAAGCAGTCTTCAGAAAGAAGAATGGAGCTGGAAGAATCAACCTTCCTGACTTCAGATTATACTACAAAGCTACAGTCATCAGGACAGTATGGTGCTGGCACAGAAACAGAAATATAGACCAATGGAACAAGACAGGAAGCCCAGAAATAAACCCATGCATCTATGGGTACCTTATTTTTCACAAAGGAGGCAAGAATATACAATGGGGCAAAGACAGCCTCTTCAGGAAATGGTGCTGGGAAAACTGGACAGCTACATGTAAAAGAATGAAATTAGAATACTTCCTAACACCATAAACAAAGATAAACTCAAAAAGGATTAGATCAATGGAACAAAATAGAAAGCCCAAAGATAAATCCATGTACCTATGGACAACTTATCTTTGACAAAGGAGGCAAGAATATACAATGGAAAAAAGACAACCCCTTTAACAAGTGGTGCTGGGAAAACTGGTCAACCACTTGTAAAAGGATGAAACTAAAACACTTTCTAACATCATACACAAAAATAAACTCAAAATGGATTAAAGATCTAAATATAAGACCAGAAACTATAAAACTCCTAGAGGAGAACATAGGCAAAACACACTCCGACATAAACTACAGCAGGATCTTCTATGACCCACCTCCCAGAATATTGGAAATAAAAGCAACAATAAATAAACGGGACCTAATGAAACTTAAAAGCTTTTGCACAACAAAGGAAACTATAAGCAAGGTGAAAAGACAGCCCTCAGAATGGGAGAAAATAACAGCAAACGAAGCAACAAAGGATTAATCTCAAAAATATACAAGCAACTCCTGAAGCTCAATTCCAGAAAAATAAATGACCCAATCAAAAAATAAGCCAAAGAACTAAACAGACATTTCTCCAAAGAAGACATACAGAGGGCTAACAAACACATGAAAAGATGCTCCACATCGCTCATTATCAGAGAAATGCAAATCAAAACCTCAATGAGGTACCATTACACGCCAGTCAGGATGGCTGCTATCCAAAAGTCTACAAGCAGTAAATGCTGGAGAGGGTGTGGAGAAAAGGGAACCCTCTTACACTGTTGGTGGGAATGCAAACTAGTACAGCCACTATGGAGAACAGTGTGGAGATTCCTTAAAAAACTGGAAATAGAACTGCCATATGACCCAGCAATCCCACTTCTGGGCATACACACTGAGGAAACCAGATCTGAAAGAGACACGTGCACCCCAATGTTCATCGCAGCACTGTTTATAATAACCAGGACATGGAAGCAACCTAGATGCCCATCAGCAGACGAATGGATAAGGAAGCTGTGGTACATATACACAATGGAATATTACTCAGCCGTTAAAAAGACTTCATTTGAATCAGTTCTAATGAGATGGATGAAACTGGAGCCCATTATACAGAGTGAAGTAAGCCAGAAAGATAAAGAACATTACAACATACTAACACATATATACGGAATTTAGAAAGATGGTAATGATAACCCTATATGCAAGACAGAAAAAGAGACACAGATGTACAGAACAGACTTTTGGACTCTATGGGAGAAGGCGAGGGTGGGATGATCTGAGAGAACAGCACTGAAACAAGTATATTATCTAGGGTGAAACAGATCACCAGCCCAGGCTGGATGCATGAGACAAGTGCTCAGGGCTGGTGCACTGGGAGGACCCAGAGGGATGGGATGGAGAGGGAGGCGGGAGGGGGGATCAGGATTGGGAACACATGTAAATCCATGGCTGATTCATCTCAATGTATGGCAAAAACCACTACAATATTGTAAAGTAATTAGCCTCCAACTGATAAAAATAAATGAAAAAAAATTTTTTTAAGGATTAAAGACCTAAATGTAAGACCAGAAGCTATAAAACTCTTAGAGGAAAACATAGGCAGAACACTCAATAACATAAATCAAAGCAAGATCCTCTATGATCCACCTCTTAGAGTAGTGGAAATAAAAAAAAAAGTAAACAAGTGGGACCTGATTAAACTTAAAAGCTTTTGCACAGCAAAGAAAACTATAAGCAAGGTGAAAAGACAACCCTCAGAATGGGAGAAAATAACAGCAAATGAAACAATTGACAAAGGCTTAATTTCCAAAATATACAAGCAGCTCTTACAATTCAATACCAGAAAAACAAACAATCCAATCAAAAAGTGGGAAAAAGACCTAAGCAGACATTTCTCCAAAGAAGCCATACAAATGGCTAATAAACACATGAAAAGATGCTCAACGTCACTCATTATTGGAGAAATGCAAATCAAAACTACAATGAGATATGACCTCACACCAGTCAGAATGGCCCTCATCAAAAAGTCATCATAAATGCTGGAGAGGGTGTGGAGAACAGGAAATGGTCCTGCACTGTTGGTGGGAATGTAGACTGATACAGTCACTATGCACGATGGTATGGAGACTCCTTAAAAAACTAGAAAGGTGATAGGACCTTGATTTCTTCCTCTTGCATTGTTTCAAAGACAGTCATAAACTGGCATGAGTAACCCAGTAATTGAGTCTGGCAGTTAGGTGGTTCTTCAGCCTTCTTTCAGATATGTAACCATGAGGGGAAGGGTGTTGTAAGAGTAAACACCAGGGAGAGGGTGTATTTAGCACAGAGGCCAAGGAAAATAGGTGTGGAGTGTAGCTCCTGCAGAGTTAGGGGGCAGAAAAGCAAACTTAGTTACTGAAAGGTGAGTTAGGAGCATTAAAGTTTAAAAAAAGAAAGAAAACTAGGAATGTTCAGGTCTGCTCACTGTTCTCTTTGTATCCTTTGTTCTCAGGAAAGGGAAAGAGAAAACTCATTCCTCCTTTTTTCTTTTCACTGCCACAATATCTTGTGATATTTGCCTTTATATGTCTGACTCACCTCACTTAGTATGGTGATCTCCAGGTCCATCCGCATTGCTGTAGGTGGCATGAGTTCTTTCACCTCCTGGCTGAGTAATACTCCACTATATACATGTACCACATCTTCTTTATCCTTTCATCCATCTATAGACACACAGTCTCATTCCAGATTCTGGCTTCTGTGAACAATGCTACAGTAAATGTCAGGGAGCATGTATCTTTTCCAATTATGTTTTTCCCCAGAGAGATGCCCAGGAGTGGAATTGCTGAATCATCTAGTAACTCTCTAAAAGATTTTTAAGGAACTTCCCTTCTGATCTCCATAGTGGCTTTTACTAATTATGTTCCCACCAGCAGCATAGGAGGGGTCTCTTTTCTCCACATCCTCCCCTGCATTTATTGTTTGTAGATTTTTTAATCACGGCCTCTCTGTCTACAGCGAGGTGATACATCACTGTAGTTTGGATTTGCATTTTGCTACTAATAAGTGATGTTGAGCATATTTTCAAGTTCTTTGTTTCTACACAGTGTGAGTAAAATTTGCCTCCTGAAATTGGGGTCTTGAAAGTCTTCCCTGTTTAGAAGTCATTTTTGATTACCGACCCCAGGATATTTTTTAAGGGCTTGTCTCTTTTGCATCACTGACTCAATGGACATGAGTTTGAACAAACTCTGGGAGATGGTGGACAGGGAAGCCTGGTGTGCTGCAGGCCCATGGGGTCACAGAGAGTCAGACATGACAGGGCAACTGAACAACTCTTTTGCAGGTCCAAAGGCCTTTGGGTGCCCCTAAGCTCAGGTTTAGAGTCGCTGCTGTGGGAAATGACCACAAGAAAGCAGAATTTCTTCATGCCCCATTCTCATTATGCAAAAAACAGCAGTTTTGGGAAAACTGTTCCTGGTTGTAAATTAGTGGAATGTACCTGACCAAACACCCAAAGGCTGTTTGGGTGTAAAGACTTCCTCTCCTTACCCCTCATCCCCCAAACAAACCCCAGTCTTTGAAACACCACCTGTTAAGTGGACTGTCATCAGACGGTGGAGTGAGTCTAAGGAAGCAGGATGGGCGTGGGAACCCCTGCACAAGGGGATGTGCAGCTGGGTAACTTCTCACGTCTCTTCCAGGCTACAGGGCCCACCATCCTTTGGGTGCACAAGGCTGGGTTTATCCATAGGAGGGCCCTCCTGGGCTTGGAGAGAATGGGCCCATGCAGAGGGAACAGGCACTCTAGGTCCAAAGGGGTGCATTTCTTGGCACATCCTCCATAACACCTTGTGTCCCTTGACAGCCCAGCCTTGGGACCCCACCCGGCTCACCCTCTAGAGGTGTGACAGGAGCCAGGTTGACAGAGTCAGAGGGAATATATCAACAGTAGGCATTTCTTTTTTCTTTTTTAATTTGTATTTTAAACTTGAGACACTTTCATTTACACTGCTGTGTTTGTTTTAGGTGTATAGAAATTTCACTCACATAAAGTGAGAAGTCTATATATTCTTTTTCAGATTTTTTCCACATAGATTATTACAGTGTGCTGCATACAGTTCCCTGTGCTTTACAGTAGGTCCTTATTGATTATCTCTTTTCCATGTAGAAAAGTATACATATTAATTCCAACTTCCTAATTTATCCCTCTTTCCCATCTTTCCTGTTTGGAAACCACAGATTTTTTTTTTCTTTTTTCTAAGTCTGTGACTCTTTTTCTGTTGTGCAAATTGGCTAATTTGTCAGTTTTTAGACTCTACCTGAAAATGATGTCATGTGATAGCCTCTTTCTCTGTCTGACAGGCTTCACCTAGTGCAGTCATCTCGTCCGTTCCATGTTGCTGCGAGTGGCATGATTTCTTCATTTTATCACTGAGAAATATCCCACTGCATACACGCACCACATTTCCTTCATCCACTTATCTATCGATCTATGGTTTCACTGCTTCCCAGTCTTGGCTGTTGTTAATAGTGCCGCAGTGAACGTTGGGGTGCCTGTGTCTTTTCAAATTACGCTTTTCCCAGATATAGACCCAGGAGAGAGATTGCAGAATCATGGGGTAGCTTCTATTCTTAGACTTTTAAGGAGCCTCCATGTTCACCTTCCTCGCCCACCAATAGTACAGGAAGGTTTTTCCTCTTCTCCCCCTCTCCAGTATCTCTAGATTGTAGACTTTGTGACTGGAGCCATTCTGACTGGTGTGAGGTGATACCTCACTGTTAGCTTGGATTTTAATTTCCCCAATAATTAGCAATAAAAAATAATATTAAGCAATATAATAATATAACATAAAATAAAATAATATTAGCAGTAAAAGTAATAAAAAAAGAAATCATCTTTTCAATGTGCCTTGTTTTTATACAGTGTGAGTAAATTTTACTCCTTGAAATTAGGTTTTTAAAATATTACTGACTGGGGGATTTTTGCAGAAACTAACGCCAGTGACAGGCAATTTGTTATGTAAGTAAACATTGAAGTCTCTGGTCAATAACATTTGGGTAACAAAAGCTATATTAATATGTCTCTGGTCAATAAGCTGCTACAAGCGTGCCCCTTTTAAAAGTCGTTTTTCATTACGACTACCCCAAGATATTTCTCGAGGGCAGGCGTCCTTTCCTGCCCTGCAGGCGTGAATGTGAAGAACCCGTCAGCACTGGTTTTCCTGTTGTTTTTACAGGAAATGGCCACAAGGAGGCAGCATTTCTCCATGCCCCATTCTGATTTCTCGCGGGAACGTTCCTTGGGGAACGTCCTATTCCTGGGTTATAAATTGGAGTGGAATGACCTGACTAAATACCCAAGGCTTGTGTCTCATTCCCTCCCCACGTCCCTTAGCCTTTATACCCCAGACATATCCCAAGCCCTGGAGAGCCGCCTGTGAAGGCTGCGGCCATGTGGAGGTGGCCATGTGGGGGTGACCTAAGGAGGAAACGTGGAGGTGGGAAGCGCAGCACACACATGGGGCCGAGGGCCAGAAGGGCTACCATCCTTCGGGTGCCCAAGGCTTGGTGTATCGTTGGGAGGGCCCCGCTGGGCTTGGAGAGTGTGGACCTGTGCAGAGGGACCAGGCACTGCAAGTTCCGTTGGAGGAGGGGTGAAGTTGACACAGCGTCCACAAAACCCCGTATATCACCCAAGTCCAACCTTGGGACCCAAGTCTGCGCAGGCTCCGGGGATGTGACACCCGCCTGGGTCATGAGGCCTGAGGGCATAGAGTGAGAGAGAGAGAGAGAGAGAGAGAGAGAGAGAGAGAGAGAGAGAGAGAGAGTGTGTGTGTGTGTGTGTGTTAGTCACTTAGTCATGTCCAACTCTTTGCCACCCCATGGACTGAAGCCCACCAGGCTCTCTGTCCATGGAATTCTCCAGGCCAGGATACTAGAGTGGGTAGCCTTTCCCTTCTCCAGGGTCTCTTCCCAACCCAGGGATTAGACCTGGGTCCCCCCGCACTGCAGGTGCATCTTCCCCTTGGGGGAAGCCCCAAGGGCACAGAGTAGGTGTGTCTTTTTTTCCTCTTTGAATTTAATTTGTGTTTTAAACTGGACAATAGTTGATTTACAATCCTGTGTTTTCTTTAGTTGTGCAACAATTTGATTGACTTACATATAGACATCTATGTATTCTTCTTAGAACTTTTTTCCCATATAGGTTATTACATAGTATTGAGTACAGTTCCCTTTTCTATTTAGTAGGTCCCTCTTTATTAACTCTTTTCCATATAGCACAGTGTATATATTAATTCCAGCCTCCTAATTAATCCCCCTCCACCACCTTCTGAGTCAGACATCACTGAGCGACTGATCACAGCACACAGCTCACCACCTTTTCACTTTGTAACCAGAAATCTGTGTTTATCTGTGACTCTAATTCTGTTTTATGTATTTCTTTGTTGTTCAGTCACTAAGTCATATCCAACTCTGTGACCCCATGGGCTGCAGTATGCCAGGCTATTATTTTTTAATATTTATTTATTTATGACTTCTCCAGGTCTTAGTTGCAGCATATGGATCTAATTCCTTAACCAGCGATCAAACCCAGGCCCTCTGCATTGGAAATGTGGAGGCTTAGCCCCTGGACCACCAAAGAAGTTCCTATTTCTATTTTACAGATAAGTTCATTTTTACCATTTTTACATTCCACATTACTGCAGAAAATGAAGAGGAACTAAAGAGCCTCTTGATTAAGGTGAAAGAGGAGAGTGAAAAAGCTGGTTTAAAACTCAACAGAAACATCCCACCCTCGCCTTCTCCCACAGAGTCCAAAAGTCTGTTCTGTACATCTGTGTCTCTTTTTCTGTTTTGCATATAGGGTTATTGCTACCATCTTTTTAAATTCCATATATATGCGTTAGTATACTGTATTGGTCTTTATCTTTCTGGCTTCCTTCACTCTGTATAATGGGCCCCAGTTTCATCCATCTCATTAGAACTGATTCAAATGCATTCTTTTTAATGGCTGAGTAATATTCCATGGTGTATATGTACCACAGCTTCCTTATCCATTTGTCTGCGGATGTTTCGAGAGAACAGCATCGAAACATGTATATTATCTATAGTGAAACAGATCATCAGCCCAGGCTGGATGCATGAGACAAGTGCTCGGGCCTGGTGCATGGGGAAGACTCAGAGGGATCGGGTAGAGAGGGAGGTGGGAGGGAGGATCAGGATGGGGAATACATGTAAATCCATGCTGATTCATCTCAATGTATGACAAAACCCACTACAATATTGTAAAGTAATTAGCCTCCAACTAATAAAAATAAATGAAAAAACAAAAACTCGACATTCAAAAAATGAAGATCATTGCATTTGATCCCATCACTTCATGACAAATAGATGGGGAAGCAATGGAAACAGTGACAGACTTTATTTTCTTAGGGACCAAAATCACTGAAGATGATGATTGCAGCCATGAAATTAAAAGATGCTTTCTCCTTGAAAAAAATAAAAGCTATGACAACCCTAGACACCATATTAAAAAGCAGAGACATTACTTTACCAACGAAGGTCTGTACAGTCAAAGCTAAGGTTTTTCCAGTAGTCATGTATGGATGTGAGACTTGGACCATAAAGGAAACTGAACACTGAAGAATTGATGCTTTGAACTATGGTGTTGGAGAAGCCTCTTGAAAGTCCCTTGGATTGCAAGGAGATCAAACTAGTCAATCCTAAAGGAAATCAGTCCTGAATATTCATTGGAAGGACTGACTTTGAAGCTGAAACTCCAATACTTTGGCCACCTGATGTAAAGAACTGTCTCATTTGAAAAGACCCTGTTGCTGGGAAAGATTGAATGCAGGAAGAGAAGAGGACGACAGAGGATGAGATAGTTGGATGGCATCACCGACTCAATGGACATGGATTTGAGTAAGCTCCGGGAGTTGGTGATGGACAGGGGAGCCTGACACAGGGGTCCACTGACGTGCAGTCCATGGTGTTGTAAAGAGTCGGACATCACTGAGTGACTGAACTGAGCTGAATAAGTGATATAATACCACATTTGTCTTCTCTTACTTCATTTAGTCTGATTTCATCTCTACAGCCATTTGTGCTGTTGCAAAGGGCTTTATTATCATTTGCTTTATGACTGAGAATTATTCCACTGTGTATATATGTGTCACATCTTCTTTATCCATTCATTAACAAGTGGGCATTTAGATTATTTCCAGCTTAGGCCATTCTAAATAGTGCTGTACTGAACATTGAGGTACATGTGTTTTTTCCAGTTACAGTTTTCCCTGGCTATACACAAAGGAGTGAGATTGTCGAATCATCTGGTAGTTTTATTTTTAGATTTTTAAGGAACATTCATACTGAAATCCATAGTGTGTGTGTGCTAAGTTGTTTTAGTCGTGTCTGACTCTTTGTGTCTCCACGGACTGTAGCCCATCAGGCTCCTCTGTTCATGAGATTTCCCAGCAAGACTACTGGAGTGGGTTGCCATGCCCTCTTCCAGGGGATCTTCCTGACCCAGGGATCGAACTTGCATTGGCAGATGGGCTCTTAGTAGCTATTATCATTAACATTGCCCCCTTGTACATTTGATTTGTATTTCTTTAATAAGTGATGTAGAATATCTTTCCATGTGCTTTTTTTAATCCATATAATATGAGTATGATTTACCTCTTGAAACTGACTTCTTGTAAGCTGGCCCTGCTTTGAATTCCTCTCTGATGTTTGAAAGTGAATGTGTTAGTTGCTCAGTCATGTCAGACTCTTTGCGATCCCCAGGACTGTAGCCATGAAATTCTCCAGGCAAGAATACTGGGGTGGATTGCCACTCCCTTCTCCAGGAGATCTTCCTGACCCAGGAATCGAACCCTCGTCTCCCACATTGTGGGCAGATTCTTGACCTGCTGAGCCACCAGGGAAGTCTACAAATTTGGATACTGGAGTAGGTAGCCTTTCCGTTCTCCAGGGGATCTTCCCAACCAGGGATAGAACCCAGGTCTCTCTCACAGCAGGTGGACTCTTTACCAGCTGATGATTTATCCTCAGGATATTTCTTGAGGGCAGTCCTTTCCAGCTCTGCAGGCTGTGTGAATATTAAAAGCCCATAGCACTCCTTTTCTGGTTGGTGTTACAGAAAATGGCCACAAGGCACAGCGTGTCTTTATGCCCCCGCTTTTTATTTTTTGTATTTTGATTTTTATATATACTGGAAGTAGAGTTGTTTCTGCTGTCTTGTCTGTTTTAGGTGCACAAGAACTTGATTCGGTTATGTATAGATCTTTCTTGGGTTCTTTTTCCATATAGATTGTTTCAATGTGTTCAGTAGAGCTCCATATACATTAACGTGTATATGTTAACCACAGCCTCCTAATTTATCCTTCCCCACTAACTTTCCTTAACTTTCCTTTTTGACATTTATAAGTTGGTTTTCTAAGTCTGTGAATCTGTTTCTTTTTTGTAAATCAGTTTGTATGGATTTTTTTTTCATTTTTAATTGGAGGATAATTACAATGCTATGTTGGTTCTTCCATACAATGTCAATCAGTCATAATTATATATATATATGGGCTTCTCTGTGGCTCACCGGGTGAAGAATCCACCTGTACTGCAGGAGACCCACATTCAGTCTCTGGGTCAGAAAGATCCCCCAGAGAAGGGCATGGCTACCCAGTAGCCTTGCCTGGAGAATTCCGTGGGCAAAGACACCCAGCAGTCTGTGGGTCGCAAAGAGTGGAATGTGACTGAGTGACAAACTCATCGCTCTTGAGCCTCCTTCCCATCCCACCCCATTGGGTCACCCCAGAGCACCAGACTGGGCTCCCAGTGTCTCAGCAGCTTCTCTGCCAGCTATCCATTTACACACGGAGTGTGTATGTCAACACCACTTTCTCCATTCGTCCCAACCTCCCCTCCCTGCACTGTGGCCACAAGTCCATGCCCTACATTTCTGTCCCCATTCCCTCCTTGCAAATAGGTTCATTGGTATTATTTTCCTAGATTCCATATGTATGCGTTAATATGTATTTGTTTTTTTTATTTACTTCACTCTGTGTAACAGGCTCCAGGTTCATCCACCTCACAACTACTGACTCAAATTTGTCCCTTTTATGGCTGAATAATATTCCACTGTATATATGCACTACAATGTATGAATTTATAGATTCCCCTGTAAGTGACTTTCTCTGTCTGACTTACTTCACTTGGTATGATAACCTCTTGTCTACCCATGGTGTGGCATTAGTTCTTTTTTTTAATGGCTGAATAGCATTTCATTGTATATATGCACCACATAGTCTTTATTCACTGAATTCATTTACTAATAGTTTTCTGGTGGTGTCTTTTCTATACATAGTATCATGTCACCAGCAAATCATGACAGTTTTACTCAATTTTTCTTTCAATGTGCTTAATGGACATATGTGCATATTTGTCTTTGAATTTTATTTTAACATATTTTGATTACTTGTCTACATAAATTTTCTGTTCTCTTATCTCAATTTTAAGAAATATTTTTCTATTTTTTGTTTTTCCTTTGACTTCTATTATGTTGCTTTCTTGATACATTATGGGAAAGACCTTTCCTTATTCTTGTTTCCTTTCAGTAGAAAAGGATAAGAAAAGGAAAAAAAAAATGCATGAAATTAATGTCATCATATCCTGTTCATTGCTGGGGGGGACAGAGGACAATGAACTTTTTAGAAGCTGATATAAATGGATCTTATAAATGAAGAAAAAGAGGACTGAAAATGCTTTTACCTGAAAATTGCAAAAAGGTCATGGATTCAACCCAATATTGTTCTGGCCAGTGAGAAGGAAGACAACAGTGTGGGCCTGAGGGATGAATAGGGGCAGGGAAGACAAATGATCAGCAACAAATGAAGACCATTCAGTTTTGTAACCTGTCAATTGCAGACTGCTTGTAAACTACATTATGTACTAACACATAGGAGAAAAAGTCTAATGAAATGACACAAAAATTAGTATGTATTACACGAATAATCAAAACACAGCAGATTTTGAAAACAGTTTATTTTATACAGAGTAGAGTTGATTGACAATGTCATTAGTTTCAGGTGTACAGCAGAGTGATTCAGTTACACATGGATCTACACTTTTTCAAATTCTTTTCCCATTTACAGAGTACTGAGCAGAGTTCCCTGTACAGTACAGTAGGTCCTTGTTGGTTATCTATTTTAAATACAGTAGCATGTCCATGCCCATCCCAAACTCCTACCTATTGCTCCCCATCCTTTCCCTCTGGTAGATATCAGTTTGTTCTGTAAGTCTGGTTCTGTTTTGTAAATAAGTTCATTGGTACCATTTTTTCAGATTTCATATGTAAGTGATGTCATATTTGTTTTTCTCTTTCTGACTTCATTTAGTATGATAATCTTTATGTCCATCCATGTTGCTGCAAAAGGCATTATTTTGTTTCTTTTTTATAGCTAATATTCCACAGTATATATGTACCACATCTCTATCTGTTCCTGTCACGGACATTTAGGTTGCCTCCATGTCTTGGCTGTTGTAAACAGTGCTATGAACATTGAGGTACATGTATCTTTTTGAATGAGAGTTTTCATCTTTTCCAGATATATGTCCAGGAGAGGGATTGTTGGATCGTATGGTAGCTCTATTTTTAGTTTTCTAAGGAATTTCCATACTGTTCTCCATAGTGGCTGCATCAACTTCTTTCCCACAAACAGTGAAGGAGGCTTCCCTTTGCTCCACCCTCTTTCCCACATTTATGTTTGTAGACTTGTTGATGATGGCCATTCTGACTGATGTGAGGTAATAGCTTATTGTAGTTTTTACTTGCATTTCTCTAATAATTATTAATGTTGAACATCTTTTCATGTCCCTGTGGCCATCTGTATGTCTTCTTTGGGGAAATGTCTCTTAGGTGTTCTGCCCATTTTTCATTTGGATTGCTTTTTGTTATTGAACTGTATGGGCTGTTTGTATGTTTAGGAGACTAGTTCCGTGTTGGTCACTTCATGTACAAACATTTTCTCCCATTCTCCAGGTTGTCTGTTCATTTTGTTTATAGTTCCCTCTGTTGCACAAAGGCTTTTGAGTCTAATTATGTCCCATTTGTATATTTTTGTTTTTATTTCCATTACTTTAGGAAAGATCAAAAAAGATATTACTACAATGTAATCAAATATTTTCCTCTAAGTATTCCCTGAATTATCAAAATTTTTTGATACTTTTTTATTTCAAGTGACTCTGCAGTTACTTAAATTACTTTAAATGAGCTTGTATCACTTAATGATCACAAAAAGAGGCATCAAAAAGTAAGAGTTGATATGAAAATAGTATAATGGTAATGATGCGTTTACATAATTTGTACTAGTCTTATATTCCTATATGCTTAATAAGAATACTATTTTTGAAAAATTACAATACCAAATTGGCCTAGATGATAAAAATATCTTGATTCTTCCCACACATTGAAGTATGAACTCAAAACCATATAGTATTATAATTCATCTGATAAATTATTAAATATATTTTAAGAAGAAAGTTTGAATTTTCTTTCAGTAGACATCCAGAAGCTAATATTAAAAATAACTTATTAACAAAATGATTACTTATATTTAAATGTTATAGTGTATACTAAAGACTGCCTGTGTGTACGTATGCAGCATAAATGTGGTGACAGTGAAGTCGTGACTCAGCACTGCTTGTAGTATTATGCTTATTGAGTTATCAGCTATAAAGTCAACATAACATACAATGGGAGTGGAAGAGTCTGATCAGACAGTATGTTGTAAATATATCATAAAAAAGAAAATACCATCAATTATTCAATGTAGTTATAAAAGTATTTAAAAATCTATCTTACCATAAATAATCCCTCTGAAAGATGATGAGTTGAATATCTTCTTTTTGATAAAATAATTAACAAATTAATGGCAATATGTACTCATCAATTCTTCATCTGAACGTCAGTTGTCTTAATAAGTGCTGATTAAATTAGTTTAATTTTTAATAAGGATTGCAGATATTTAACAGCTATGGAAACAGACAGTAAATGGTAAGGCAAAAGGGGTGCTCGCATTGTGACCAGAAGTAACCTCAACTATCTCATGTGCAAAGAATTATCTAATAATGTAGAATAGTAGGTGGTAAATGAACTAATAAAGTAAGTAATAGAATTCTATGTTGGAATCCAAACACAAGTGTTAAAATAACTTTTAAGATTGCGGTAATTTATATAAAATGCTTGGCAGGAGAAAAGTAAGGTGTTATAACAGAAATTATAGCAGGAATAACCTCATTATTTTCTCTCTCATTCAACCTCAAATTCTGGATTATGGTATTTGGGAAGTGTTAAAATTGTGTCTGGAAAAATGTTATCAAACAAGACTTGCAAGGTAAAGTATACAGATCACATATAATACACATAGATTATTAATAATTCATCGCTTCTCCATGTCTAGCATACTGAACAAAACTAATGAATGCCAAAAATGAACAGATTTTTCATAAGCTTTGTTTGGCCAGTTACTGATTTTACACAATCTTCCCTTGTTCTTTCTTCAGTCTCAGAACACATCTGCCTGCTCCTTGGTCCTGAAGCATTTCACCACTGTGCCTGACTGTGGGCAGTCCTCAAGATTCAACCTTTTCCCACTTTTTCCTGCTTTAATTCTCTAAAAGTGAGTGAACTCAGTATTCACATCTTCAAAAAACAATTCTCAATCTTCCTGACAGGAACAAGTTCTTCCTGTAATGGGCTTTCTAGAATCAAAAGCCTCTCCTTTTTAAGCTTAATTGTGATTTTACATTTCATTTAGGTTATTCAGTAAATGCACCTTTGCCCACTAAATTTAAATTCCACCAGAGCACAAACACATCTAGTCTTTACCTTTTCATCTGCATCATATAGCACAGTTCCTTGTGTATAGTAGAAACGCAATTCTTGTTGGATGAATGAATGGATACAACCTTTTTGCTTAGGTCCTCCCCTTCTATTACTGATGCCTCGATTTCCCACTGTCCTTTTCTTGGAGAACATGGAGTTATCGGTTCTCTATTTTACTTCCCATTTGAAATTGCCACTCAGTATTTTTGTTTTTCAAAAATACGTACATATACTAATCATATAGTACCTTTCAGTGCTCAGATAATTTTATTATTCATGCTACTACTATTATTATAACTTGAAATATCACATTTACCTCCTTAGCTTATAATACCCCTCAACCTTGGGTTGTTGCATTAGGTTCCAGATGAGTCTCTCTCCCTCGCCCTTTCCATCATTGGCTAAAATCTGCCCAACTCATTTCATGTCTCCTTCCAGCTGTTAAATGTTACTTCTGCTACTTATCAAACCACATACAAATAACCTGCCTTTAAGTCACAGGATTTCATGCTGGTATGTATGCACTGATCCTAAGTACCATATACTTAGCATTGAGGCTTCTTCCCTAGAGATTATGCCCTCTTCTTAATGCCATTTCTTCTTGCCTTTACTTATACTGTCCTATCTGCTCAAAATTATTTGTTCTTTCTGCCATACATCATTTTGCCCAACCAAGGCATTTATGAGTTACTACACTGTTTAAAAAAAAAAACTAAATTGTAAAAATCCTTTCATAAGATTCTAAAATTAACTAGTCTGAGATTTAAGTATATACATTAAATGTAATGAGAAACTATATATATATATATGCTATTTTAATAAATACCATAGCATTTATTAAATATGTTAATAAAACTGATGTTTTCATAACACATGAAATACTGTATACATAAGCAAGCATTTACACTTCAGTCAAATAGCTTATAAATAGTAAAGAAATGACATTAGTAAATTTCATTCACTGATAGGTATTTGGAACATATTGCAGATGGGAATAGTTCTAACTCAAGCATAAATTGTTAATCATATAAGGAAGCAATTAATGTAAATAGGCAGATGAATCAATAAAGAAGATGTGGGGTATATATAAAAAGGAATGTTACTCAGCCATAAAATAGAAGGAAATAATGCCATTTTCAGCAACATGAATGGACCTAGAGAATATCACACTAAGTGAAGTAAGTCAGAGAAAGACAAATACCACATGATACCGCTTATATGTGGAATCTAAAACAATGATACAAATGAAATTGCAAAGAAGAAACAGACCCATAGACATAGAAATTTATGCTTATCAAAGAGGAAAATAGGGAGGACAGATAAAGTAAGAGTTTGGGATTAACAGATGCAAACTACTATACATAAAATAAACAAGGTCCAGCTATATAGCACAAGGAACTATATTCAATATCTTGTAGTAAAATATACTAGAAAAGAATATATATGTGCATATATATAATTTATATATATATAACTGAACCACTTAATGTACACCAAAAATATGGTAAATCAACAATATTTCAGTTTGAAGGAATGAATGAATCTCTAGCTCTGATTGAGCTTTTTGCTGAGTGTCACCAAGTACTCCAGTTTACCAGAGTGGCAATGAAGGATCTGAAGCTATAATGTTGATCACTTAGCCTTGTTCATTTAAAATATCTTGATGCACTGAAGTAAGCCAGAAAGATAAAGACCAATACAGTATACTAACGCATATATATGGAACTTAGAAAGATGGTAATGATAACTCTATATGCAAAACAGAAAAAGAAACACAGATGTACAGAACAGAATTTTGGACTCTGTGGGAGAAGGTGAGGGTAGGATGTTTTGAGAGAACAGCATCGAAACACGTATATTATCTAGGGTGAAACAGATCACCAGCCCAGGCTGGATGCGTGAGACAAGTGCTCGGGCCTGGTGCACTAGGAAGACCCAGAGGGATCGGGTAGAGAGGAAGGTGGGAGGGGGGATCGGGATGGGGAATACATGTAAATCCATTGCTGATTCATGTCAATGTATGACAAAAACCACTACAATATAAAAAAAATTTTTTAATTAAAAAAAAATAAAAAGCAGAGACATTACTTTGTCAACAAAAAATAAATAGATAAATAAAATATCTTGATGCACATCAGAACTCAACTGTCTTAAACTGAAAAGACAGTTTAGTTACTCATGAGTTTCAAGGACTATGCTCAATTCTTCTTAATGGTGATAATAAATCTTTAAACTTAGATTTGTAACTTGTAACTACTATATGACACAGCTTTCAGTTCAATTCAGTTGTTCAGTCATGTCTGACTCTGTGACCCCATGACTGCAGCCCACCAGGCTTCCCTATGTATTCCCCCCAAAAATGTAGAAAATTATTCAGAGAACCACTCCTGAGGAATGTTTTCCATCATAAAACACTAAATCCTTAGTTATGAATTAATTTGCTAATCATCTGTGTGGGGAGAGGAAGAAGGTTAAGCTGTCAAGAAGCACCACCATTATTTTACCTACACACACACTGATTTTTTTATCTTTTTCAGTTTGATGTTCTTTTTTGCTCTTCATTACTTCATGTAGGGACACTTGCCACTGGAATAATTTCCTGTTATCTGAAATATATCCTAGAGAAATTCCTTTAGGGTGGGATATCCTGCAATGAACTTTCCCAGTTTTTATCCTAATGCTTCTTTCTTCCAAGCTTGATATGTTATCACTGGTTATAGAGTTCTAACTTGGTCATTTTTCTTTTCAGCAGATGGAAGATACTGTACTGTTTTCTTGTTGTCAGATGTCAGTCATTTGAAGGTAATTATTTTCTTCTGTTTCTATGTTTTTCTTTTTGATTTTCTGTGGGTTCAAGCAAATGTGTTTAAGTGTTCATTTGCTGCTGTCCCTTTGACACATTGCTCTTATGATTTATTTATTCTTGTTGATATGTTAATATGTGAGTTTGTGTGTGTGTGTTCTCAGTCATGTCTGACTCTTTGAGACCCCATGGACTGTAGCCTGCCAGGCTCCTCTGTCCATGGCTTTTCCCAGACAAGAATACTGGAGTGGGCTGCCACTGCCTTCTCCAGCGAATCTTCCCAACCCAGGGATTGAACCCTCGTCTCCTGCCAATTCTTTCCCACTGAGCCACCTGGGAAGTCAATATGTGAGTTTACAGATATTAATGGTTCCATTAAACTAGGCTGCCACTACTAGAAAAAGGAAGCCCCATATATTTTCTGTTAAGGCTTTGCATAATTTTAAAACCCTGATTTTTTTCAGAAAAGTTTATATCCAGCACTTTTATGTTTTTAGCATAAAAGTTACAATTATCCTAGTTTATTTGCTTCCAGAATGATCAAGATTCCAAGGATTTCTGAAAAATTGGTTATCTTCAAATCATAACTTGAAATATGAAGGAAGATACTACATTTCCAAATATGAAAGTATTTCCATGAAATGTAATGAGTTAACTGTACTTTGTAAGAATTCTTTTTGTACATGTTTGTGGTATTTAAAAACTTAAATGTTACAATAGTTGATTAATTTGCATGATGGTTTTGAATTTCTCCTCCTACTCTCAACATTACTGTATGTTTTTCTAGATAAGAACATGTGAAATATTATTAGCGTTGTATAAATTTCTGAGTCAAAAAAGTCTGGAGGAACAGCATTCTTAGGAGGAAAAGGGAAAAACTTCCCAGTTTATAAAAATCATGTATTTAAGTTATGAATTCACCTTTCATTTTAATTTTTCTGTTCATCTACATTGCTTAAGGTCATGAATTAGCATTTTATTGGGTGAACAAAATTTTAAGTTGCATTTGCCAAAAGTGCAATATATATTTTAGGTAGGCAGTGACCAAATGACTTAAAATTATCTTGATGCCTAGTTGAAAATGGGCTTCCCAGGTGGCTCAGTGGGAAAGAATCTACCAGGAGATGTAGGTTCAATCCCTGGATTGGGAAGATCCCCTGGAGAAGGAAATGGCAACCCACTCCAGTATTCTTGCTTGGAAAATCCCATGGACAAAGGAGCCTGGAAGGCTACAGTCCTTGGGTTTGCAAAGAGTCTGACACAACTGAGTTACTAAACAACAACTAGTTCAATAACGAGTTGAACCTATTATCTTTGAATATAGGTTATCTTTGAAAATCATAGAGTATCCTGAATTAAATATATTCCCAGTCATCATTAAGACCACTGAGGCATCTACACAAGGAATTTAAGAGAGCTTCATAAGGAACCATTCACTTGTCGCCTAAAAGAAGTACTACTTTGTACCTGGCAAGGATTGAAAAGATCTTTATATCATTAATGCATCTTATATAGTCCTGTTAGGATTACATCTGACAAAGCATCAAAAGAGAATCATTTTGTAGAATGCAAAATCATATGAAAATTCAACTGTTATAACCTCTTACCACACTCCTATCCCTGAATGACATTATTTCAAAACTTTCAGAGAATCAAGAATAATTTGTCCCTAAGGAAAAACTGAATATTCCAATCTTATTCCTAATGAGACCCATACTGTCAGCCAAGGGACCTTTCTCTTATTTAAATGTTCTACTTTCCTTCTTTCCACCTTCATTTCTCCACTCATGTTTTTCTTTTATTTCCAGGTTCTACATACAGACAAGAATTTGTCTTTTTTAGAGACTCATACCATGTTTTTCTATTTCTAAGTGAAATTATATCCAATGTTAGTGCTTTACCTGCTTATCATGAATTTGGGGACATCTGGTCTATCTCGGGGCCCCTGCTCACTTCTACTGGACAGAAGAGGAGGCCAGGGGTCTGTGGTCCCTGAAAGCTGGAGGAAACCTCAGCACAGGAGCCTTACTGCTTCTCCCACCAGAAACTCCGGGCCTGTCCTCTGTTCTCATCTAAATCTGACATCTTTTAGGACATGGATCTGCCCTTCACACCAGCTTCTCCATGATAGGACAACCGTAACTGTTCTTGCTGCTTTTAAACATGCTGAGCTACTCACCAGCTGGCTGCCAAGTTCCTTTCAATGGGCCCTGGAAATTCAAAGACACAATTCCTCTGGCAACAAGAAAAGCCTCAACCCCAGAAAACCTGGGTTTGTTTAGAATATTTTTAATAATAATAGGTGAGAGATGAGGAACAGGAACATTATAAAATATTCTTTTCAGTCTTTGTTTTACATGTTCAAAGAGATAGAAATGAGTGTCTCCACAGATGACCATGCCACATATACAAGTCCTGTTTCACGAAGTACAGGTGAGTGTTTCTTATTCTTCCCCAGGAGTAACTTTCTGCAAGATTGGTGCAAAGCACACAGTTGGTTTTCTGTAGTCTAAGAATCAGTAGTTTCAGAGGAAAAATATTTATATATTTTTACATACTTTTAAAATATAAGATTAAGTATATTTCCCTCATTAGCTGCATGTCTGATTTATAAATCAATTGTAATTGTTAGTCTACACCATAATGATGTTAAGAATGACTTTCTAATTTAAAAAAAATTAAGACACCAATAACAATGTATAGTGTGAATCAGCATGTGCTGGAGGAACTCGAGAGAGTTACGCTTGTTACAGAAGCACAGGAAAAAGAAGTGTGTATATTTGATAAATGGATTCTATTGAACCAAGTCTCTAGTGCATTGGCTATTAAGATGTTTTATCCAATAGTGGAATAACGCTTTGTGCAATTTTCTAACAATACACAGTGGACTTTCTGGTAAGTCATTTGATTTTTCTTTTTTCCTGAGAAAGTGCAAAACAGTGTCTTCTAGGATTACAGCTTTTAAATTTATTTTTATAAAAGTAGAATCCCAAACTACATAGACATCATTGTGAATTGCACTGACCCAGCAGAAACAGCTAAAGTAACATTATTACTAAGAGGGCTGCAAAGGAAAGCACATTACATGTGTTCAGAAAAAAAGTTAATTTCCAACTCCATTTTTCAAAAGATGCTCTTTCAAACCATCAACGTAATTCAGTAGGAGAGAGTACATTTTATGAATTGATCATAAACCAGATAAACTCCTGTGAACCCAAGGTCTTGGCCACTCTCTACCTCCCCAGGTAGTTAGGTTCAAAACCAATTTCCCAGAGAAAAATGGAGAAATAACTGAAGTTACATTCCTACATTCCTAAAGGAATGAGGACTCATGTAAGAAACTAAATTCAGACATGGAAAAATTAAATTATAACAATTTAAAAATATAATATAAATAAATATTTAGTTTCCAAAACCCTACTGTGAACAAGACAGTACTACCTCCATTTTACATTTGAAGAAATGGAGATCAAACATTGTGTTTGCCTTCTAGTTACTCATAACAAATGAGCACATATTCAGTGACTTGAACCAGCACACACCTCTCACAGCCTCTCAGTCTCTGCAAGCAAAGATCCTGGTATACTGTTTCACTGGTGACTCTGTGTCAGGTTTTTCCTGGGATGCAATTGAGGTACTTCGGGCTTCCCTGGTAACTCAGATGATAAAGAATTTACCTACAATGCGAGAGACCCAGGTTCGATCCCGGGGTCAGGAAGATCCCATGGAGAAGGGAATGAGAGCCCATTCCAGTATTCTTGCCTAGAGAATCCCATGGACAGAGAAGCCTGGTGGGCTACAGTTCCTGGGGTCACACAGAGCTGGACATGATAGAGCAACTAACACTTTCAACCCAGGTACAGTCAGGAATGCACTGACTTTAGAGACTGGAATGGGGAAAGATCTGCTTCCATGATCATCCAGGTTCTTAGAGAATTCATTTTCTTAGAGCTAGAGGTTGAAAAGGTTTGTTTCTCAACGGACACACCTCTGAGATTCTAAAGGCCACCTGCAGCTCTTGCTATGCAGCCAACAGAATGGTGTAAGTTGTAATTTTAGTATGTCTGTTATGAAGATCTATTCAAGTGATGATTGGCCTTTCAATTTTCCGTTTCTTTATTTTTTTATTTATTTTTATTAGTTGGAGGCTAATTACTTTACAATATGGTAGTGGTTTTTGCCATACATTGACATGAATCAGCCATGGATTTACATCTGTTCCCCATCCCGATCCCCGCTCCCGCCTCCCTCTCCATCCCATCCCTCTGGGTCTTCCCAGTGCACCAGGACCGAGCACTTGTCTCATGCATCCAGCCTGGGCTGGTGATCTGTTTCACTCTTGATAGTATACTTGTTTCAATGCTATTCTGTCTGAACATCACACCATTGCCTTCTTCCACAGAGTCCAAAAGTCTGTTCTGTACCTGTGTCTCTTTTTCTGTTTTGCATATAGGGTTATCATTACCATCTTTCTAAATTCCATATATATGCATCAGTATACTGTATTGGTCTTTTATCTTTCTGGCTTACTTCACTCGGTATAATGGACTCCAGTTTCATCCATCTCATTAGAACTGATTCAGATGAATTCTTTTTAATGGCTGAGTAATATTCCATAGTGTATATGTACCATAGCTTCCTTATCCATTCATCTGCTGATGGGCATCTAGGTTGCTTCCATGTCCTGGCTATTATAAACAGTGCTGTGATGAACATTGGGGTACACATGTATCTTTCAGATCTGGTTTCCTCGGTGTGTATGCCCAGGAGTGGGACTGCTGGGTCATATGGCAGTTCTATTTCCAGTTTTTTAAGGAATCTCCACACTGTTCTCCATAGTGGCTGTTCTAGTTTGCATTCCCACCAACAGTGTAAGAGGGTTCCCTTTTTTCCACACCCTCTCTAGCATTTATTGCTTGTAGACTTTTGGATAGCAGCCATCCTGACTGACATGTAAGGGTACCTCATTGTGGTTTTGATTTGCATGTCTCTAATGATGAGGGATGTTGAGCATCTTTTCATGTGTTTGTTAGCCATCTGTATGTCTTCTTTGGAGAAATGTCTGTTTAGTTCTTTGGCCCATTTTTTGATTGGGTCATTTATTTTACTGGAATTGAGCTTCAGGAGTTGCTTGTATATTTTTGAGATGAATCCTTTGTCTGTTGCTTCATTTGCTATTATTTTCTCCCATTCTGAAGGCTGTCTTTTCACCTTACTTATAGTTTCCTTTGTTGTGCAAGAGCCTTTAAGTTTCATTAGGTCCCATTTGTTTATTTTTGCTTTTATTTCCAATATTCTGGGAGGTGGGTCATAGAGGATCCTGCTGTGATTTATGTCGGATAGTGTTTTGCCTATGATCTCCTCTAGGAGTTTTATAGTTTCTGGTTTTATACTTAGATCTTTAATCCATTTTGAGTTTATTTTTGTGTATGGTGTTAGAAAGTGTCCTAGTTTCATTCTTTTACAAGTGGTTGACCAGTTTTCCTAGCACCACTTGTTAAAGAGGTTGTCTTTTTTCCATTGTATATCCTTGCCTCCTTTGTTGAAGACAAGGTGTCCTGTTCTTTAAAATGCTTTATGTTCTGCTGATTTTTCTTGTTTTCCTCAGTTTTACTGAGATATAACTGATGTACAGTGGAATATTTGTTTCAGGTATACAACATAATGATCTGATGCACGTGTATGAAATGATCACTACAGTAAGTTTAGTTAACATCTATCACCTCATAGGCTTACAATTTTCTGTTTGATGAGAATTTTTAGGAGTAACTTTCAAATACACAAAACAATGTTGTTAACTAGAGTCATCAAATTATTCCACTGAAACTTATAACTCAAAAGTTTGTACCTTTTGACCATCTTCATTTCTGACACCCCTCACACCTGACAACCATCAATCTGTCCTGTTTCTATAAAGTCAGTGATGGTAATTTCCACAGGTAAGCACAATAATACATTATGTCTTTCTTAGCCTGAATTATTCACTTAGCATAATGTCCTCAAGGCCCATCCCTCTTATAAAAAATGATATAATTTCTTTTTTATAGTGGAATAATATTCCACTGTGTACACACACGCATTTTATTCATTCACTCATAGATAGACAATTAGGTTGTTTTCCTATCTTGGCTATTTTAAATAATATTGAAATGAATGTGGGGTTATAGATATCTCTTCAAAATAGTGCTTCTGTTTCCTTCAGATGAATACCCAGGAGTGGGATTTCTGGATCTTATTGTAGCTCGGTATGTAATTTTTTATCTTTTAATGTCTGAGAAGTCAGTCATGATGTTCCATGGTTCGTTTTTAATATTGCTGAACTGCACATTCTCTCATTTGTACGTGATATTGTAGGAGATTAATCAGTTTTATTAATGTCAAAGAACAGGTTTGCTTTCACTGATTATTCCATACTGTGTTTGGTTTTCAACTTGATTGATTTCTTCTTTTATCTGAATTATTTCTTTCATTCTGGCTGCTTTGGATTTAATTTGCACTTCGCTCTGTGGTTTCTTAACAAGGAGCTTATTAAGGTTTTTACTCTTTAAATAATACTCAGTGCTACAGATTCTGGAGAAGCTCACAGGTCCTTCACATCCTTGCTCCTACACTGCCTCCTACCACAAACCCATCACTATGAGTAAACACGAGTGACACGCTCACAGGTGCTCCACATTTCCTCTCCCACTCTGTCTCCTGTTGCACACCACTCACTCTGAGTAAGCACCACGGACGCCGGAGCAGCTCGGCAGTCCTCCATTCTCCCTCCCACTCAGTCTCCTTCCGCAAACCTGTCACTCCAGTAAGTAAACGCTACAGACAACAGAGCAGCTCCCAGTCCTCCGGGTCCTCGTTCCCACTCTGTCTCCTTCCACAGACCCGTCACTCTGAGCACACACTGGGGCCCCTGCAGCAGCTCCCAGGTCCTCCTGGTGCTCGTTCCCCCTCTGTCTCCTTCCATAGATCCTTCACCCTGAGCACACACTGGGGCCCCTGCAGCAGCTCCCAGGTCCTCCAGGTCCTCGTTCCCACTCTGTATCCTACCACATGTGGGTCGCTCCAGGTCAGCAAACTAAGTACACCGGAGCTGCTCGCAGGTCCTCTGCGTCCGCTCTCCCACTCTGTCTCCTGACGCTCACCCGTCACCCTGAGTAAGTAACACAGAGGACGCTGGAGCTGCTCGCAGGTCCTCCACGCTCTCGCTCCCACGGCATCTCCTACCGCAACCCCATCGCGGTATCTCCGGCCACAAACCCATCACTGTGAGTAACAGTAAGGACACCGGAGCCGCTCCGAGGTCCTCCATGCTCTCGCTCCCACTCTGTCCACTACCACACACCCGACACCCCCAGCACCCTGTTCACGAGTGACTTTAACAGAGTTTTCCCTGAATACTGGATGTGAAATAATAGCACCGCAGCACCACATTAACAGTCTGTGTTTCTCCCCTTGCTGCTTTTTGGTCCAGGCTCTTTTCCTCTACAATTAGTTATACTCTGCCTCTGTTCCTGAGAGTATCAGCCCCATCAGAGCAAGGGCTACACTGTTGTGTTTGCATTGAAGTTACTCCATTAATATTCATTGAATTAATAAACACTAATATTGCTCATAATGCTCATGGGGTTCTCAAGGCAAGAATATTGAAGTAGTTTGCCATTCCCTTCTCCCGGAGAAGCACCTGCCCATACTATTTAACTTATACGCAGAGTACATCATGAGAAATGCTGGGCTGGATGAAGCACAACCTGGAATCAAGATTGCCAGAAGAATTACCAATAACCTCAGATATGCAGATGACACCACCCTTATGGCAGAAAGTGAAGAAGAACTAAAAAGCCTCTTGATGAAAGTGAAAGAGGAGAGTGAAAAAGTTAGCTTAAAGCTCAACATTCAGAAAACAAAGATCATGGCATCTGGTCCCATCACTTCATGGCAAACAGATGGGGAAACAATGGAAACAGTGGCTGACTTTATTTTGCTGGGATCCAAAATCACTGAAGATGGTAACTGCAACCATGAAATTAAAAGACGCTTACTCCTTGGGAGAGATGTTATGATCAACCTAGACAGCATATTAAAAAGCAGAGATGTTACTTTGCCAACCATGGTCCATCTAGTCAAGGCTATGGTTTTCCCAGTAGTCATGTATGGATGTGAGAGTTGGACTATAAAGAAAGCTGAGTGCCAAAGAATTGATGCTTTTGAACTGTGGTGTTGGAGAAAAGAGTCACTCTTGAGAGTTCCTTGGAATGCAAGGAGATCCAACCAGTCCATCCTAAAGGAAATCAGTCCTGAGTGTTCATTGGAAGGACTGATGTTGAAGCTGGAACTCCAATACTTTGGCCACCTGATGCGAAGAGCTGACTCATTTGAAAAGACCCTGATGCTGGGAAAGATTGAAGGTAGGAGAAGGGGACAACAGAGGATGAGATGGTTGGATGGCATCACTGACTCAATGGACATGACTTTGAGTTAACTCCAGGAGTTGGTGATATACAGGGAGGCCGGGCATGCTGTAGTCCATGGGTTGCAAAGAGTCAAACATGACTGAGTGACTGAACTGAACTGAACTGAATACTGCTCACCTGATTTTCTCAATTCCACCAGGAGTCTAGGTCTACTAGGTTGCACATTATTTCCTTATCTCTCATCTTAAGTATTTTTGTCATCTCTTTCCTACCACACTCTTTTCTTTCTACACTTATTTCACTCTGCCCCAAAGAATTTTTTGTTTTAACCAAATCACTCTACTTTATATCTTTATCAACATTCAAGAATATCAATCTTTCTACTACCTTAGTTGAAAAGAGAGTAATCTCTTAAGTAGAACATTTTTATTTAGTCTTAACCTGTGTATATCAAAATCAGGAGGTGGAATTATTCTTATAATCAGTGCTGTCTCCAAGCCACTTGTCTCTTTCCACTGATAAAAATCTCTTCAATCAGTTAAATTAGTGACATTCGGCTTTTCCATGATCTCTGCATTGTTTTTCTTGTGTGTGTGTGTGTGTGTGTGTGTGTGTGTGTGTGTGTGTATGTGTGGAGGGGTGGTCATCCAAAACTGTCTTGTTCTTCTCTGTATTAACCTGGAAAGATTTAGCACCTGGTCATAACTAACCCCTTGGTGACTTCACTTACATGTGACTAAATCATGTTGTATCATAGATCTTAGCAGCAGAAATCACATCACCTTCAGAACCAATTTTAACCTGCAAAACCATAAAACAAAACCTATATCTTAGGTATACAAGCATTTTTGTTGTTGTTGTTCAATTGCTAAGTCGTGTCCGACTCTTTGTGATCCCATGGACTGAAGCATGCCAGGCTCCTCTGTCCTTCACTAACTCCCGGAGTTTGCTCAGATTCATGTCTATGGAGTTGGTGATGCCATCCAATCATCTCATCCTCTGCCATCCCTTTCTCCCTCTGCCTTTATTCTGTTAACTTTATTAATGATTCAACATCATTGAGAGCATCAGTTTCTTTCAAAATTTCATAAGTTATAACTTCCTTCTTTTACAGACGTGTGGAAATTCTCCATTCCTGGAGAACCTTAACTTGCACATGTGCAAAAAATTTGCTGGAAAAGAATCACATGCTGGACAAAACCATCTCACTCTATGTTTTTGGCCGATTCCCATGGGTCCTCAACCCTGCCTGCTAAGCACACAATTTCACTCTTGAACATCTGCCAATATTCTTTGTGATGACTATTTCTTATATTCTCACTTATCACCCCTTCTTCTTATGGGTCACTTTAGCTTTTGAACTTGTCTTTCATTTTCTATGCAAATTAAAATCTTTATACTTTTATTCTTATTTTCCATCACAAAATGTACAATTCCACCTACCTTCTTCTTTTCAGTAAATTACAGTCAATCACAATGAGAGCTGTGATGGGCATACGGTTCTTCCCTTATCAAATGTAAGTCTGTTTGTGCTGTGGACTCAAAGACTTCAACATCTTAAATTATACAGTTTCACTCCAAAGCAGTCAAGGTCTCTTACTCTCTAATGTAGAGAGTAGCTTACAAACAGGTTCTCCTTTTACACACATATTGTTCCAGGTTCTGCTTTTCTATATTTTTACAAAACAATCATTTCTAAATAATGTCCAGTTCACCACATGTTTATTCATAAACCAAGTACCTGCTTTCTGTCCCACAACATTCCTGGAACTACTCTTGGCAAGCTGATGGTTTCCCGGGCTCTAATTATTAGCAGGCACTTAAGGAACCTGAACTTCATTCTTTACTGTTCAAAGTTGTACACGCTCTTGTTCTATTTTTTTTATTTCTTTATTGAATTCATGCACTATTGCTTCTGTCTTATGTTTTTCAGCCAAGAGGGCTGTGAGACCTTAGCTGTCCGACCAGGGATTGAACCTGCAGCCTCTGCATTAGAAGGGGAAGTCTCAACCACTGCACCATCAGGCAAGTCCCCATCCCCTTGTTCTTGAAACAAACCCTCCTCTTAGTCTCTGTGACTCTTCTGACTCTTCCTTTCCTACTAACTGGAGAGGTATAGTTACTACTTTTTCTGACATCTAAATTCTGGGTGCTTAGTGGTGAGATTCTTTGCTCCTTCCCCTCTAATCTGTCCTACAGGCATTCAACTGATTCTATTATTTAAAATATTAATGACTCCACTTATTTCCCAAGGAAAGGGCATGCATTTAGATTATAATAAATAACCAAAATGCTACTTGTGTATCTCACACATGGAAAAATTAGCATGTTCAAAAAGTACTATTTCCTACCTCAAATGTGTTTTCCTATTTCCATGTCCTTCAACTTAGCAAATAGTGCCACCATCCATCTTGTTGGCCAAGTCAGAAAGCATTAGTATAATCTTTGATTCTTCTGTCTTTTATTCCCTACACTCAATCCAACGTGAAGTCCAGACATGCTACCTAAAAATTATACCTCAAGACAAATATCATATAATAGCACTTGTTTGTGGAATCTAAAATATGATACATATGATACAAAATGATAATAGACTAAGAGACATGGGAACAAATTCATGGTTACCAAAGGGGAAGGAAGGGGAGAGAGAAATCAGGATTTGGGGATTACCAGATACATACTAAAATAAATAAACCAGAATCTACTGCATAGCACAGTGAACTATATTCAGTATCTTGTAATAATCTATAATGGAATCTGATAAAGGAGATTTATATATATATATATATATATATATATATATATACACACACACACATACACACCCACATATATATATATATATATAAAACAATCATTTTGCTATACACCTGAAACTAACACAACATTGTAAAATAACTGTACTTCAATAACAAAAGAAAGTCACTTTGATATTATGCAGGAAAAACAATTACATCTCATATCTCCATTTTAGACAGTGAAAAATGAAACACCTATAATTTGGACTTGCCTAATTAAAGGGTATTTTGGTGGAGAAAGAAGTAGAGGTCTTCTTGTATTTAGATGAATATTCCTGTTTAATAACAAAGTGTCAGGAAGTGAAAAATAGCCCTTTAATTTTTCCTGTGCACCTGTTTTTATTTACTTTCAAGTTTTAATATTCTTCAACACCACCCATTTTTTAATCAAAAACTTTCATAAAGTATACCTCTTTAGAAAAGAAAATTCATCTGTATTACTATAATTTTTCCTTTTCCCAATTCATTCTTTTTAAAATTTATTCTTCCATTACTTCTGACATCCTAAATAAAATCAGAACCAAAGCAAGCCTTTGCTTTTAGAACCTGTCATTACTTTTTCCAACTGGATATTAGCCACACCTAGGCACATCATTATAGTTGTCTAAATTTTTTAAAAAGAAATATTAAAGCAGACAGAGGGAAAAATACACTCCCTTCAAATGATTGCTCACTAATCAAACACCATTATTTCACTGACTTATATTTATATCCAGTGAAATTATCTTTCAAACATCAACATATAATAAATATGGTTTTTAGACAAAAACAGAAAGTGAAGGCATTAATCTCTAAGAATTTTGACAATAAAAGATGTATAAAAGGTGCTTCTCCAGGAAGAGTAACAATGATATGAGAAGACAGAATAAAATTTTAAAGGAAGAATGAAGTTAAACCACTAATATATGTATAAACATAAATACACATTAAATACATATTCACTGAGCAAAATAATAGAAATGTCTTTAAAATATTTAAAACAGTTTTAAAATATTTCTTGAAGTGCATTATAACAGTAATGCAAAGATCACAAGAAGGTCATCATATTTAGGTAGAAGGTAAAAATAATTTTAGAGATATCTCAAAGAACAGGTCATCTCTATAGTACTCAAAAAATAATCATCTGTATGTCTTCTTTGGAGAAATATCTGTTTAGTTCTTTGACCCATTTTTTTGATTGGGTCATTTATTTTTCTGGAATTGAGCTGCAAGAGTTGCTTGTATATTTTTGAGATTAATCCTTTGTCTGTTGCTTCATTTGCTATTATTTTCTCCCATTCTGAGGGCTGTCTTTTCACCTTGCTTATAGTTTCCTTTGTTGTGCAAAAGCTTTTAAGTTTAATTAGGTCCCATTTGTTTATTTTTGCTTTTATTTCCAATATTCTGGGAGATGGGTCATAGAGGATCCTGCTGAGATTTATGTCGGAGAGTGTTTTGCCTATGTTCTCCTCTAGGAGTTTTATAGTTTCTGGTCTTATATTTAGATCTTTAATCCATTTTGAGTTTATTTTTGTGTATGGTGTTAGAAAGTGTTCTAGTTACATTCTTTTACAAGTGGTTGACCAGTTTTCACAGCACCACTTGTTAAAGGGGTTATCTTTTTTCCATTGTATATCCTTGCCTCCTTTGTCAAAGATAAGTTGTCCATAGGTTCGTGGATTTATCTCTGGGCTTTCTATTCTGTTCCATTGATCTATATTTCTGTCTTTGTGCCAATACCAAAGAAGACATACAGATGGCTAACAAACACATGAAAAGATGCTCAACATCACTCATTATCAGAGAAATGAAAATCAAAACCACAATGAGGTACCATTACATGTCAGTCAGAATGATTGCTATCCAAAAGTCTACAAGCAATAAATGCTGGAGAGGGTGTGGAGAAAGGGAACCCTCTTACACTGTTGGTGGGAATGCAAACTAGAACAGCCACTATGGAGAACAGTGTGGAGATTCCTTAAAAAACTGGAAATAGAACTGCCATATGACCCAGCAATCCCACACCTGGGCATACACACCGAAGAAACCAGAACTGAAAGAGACACATGCACCCCAATGTTCATCACAGCACTGTTTATAATAGCCAGGACATGGAAGCAACCTAGATGCCCATCAGCAGACAAATGGATAAGGAAGCTATGGTACATATACACCATGGAATATTACTCAGCCATTAAAAAGAATTCATTTGAATCAGTTCTAATGAGATGGATGAAACTGGAGTCCATTATGCAGAGTGAAGTAAGCCAGAAAGATAAAGACCAATACAGTATACTAATGCATATATATAGAATTTAGAAAGATGGTAATGATAACCTTATATGTAAAACAGAAAAAGAGACACAGATGTATGGAACAGACTTTTGGACTCTGTGGGAGAAGGCGAGGGTGGGATGTTTCAAGAGAACAGCATGTATATTATCTATGGTGAGACAGATCACCAGCCCAGGTTGGATGCATGAGACAAGTGCTCAGGGCTGGTGCACTGGGAAGACCCAGAGGGATGGGGTGGGGAGGGAGGTGGGAGGGGTATCTGAATGGGGAACACATGTAAATCCATGGCTGATTCATGTCAATGTATGGCAAAAACCATTACAATATTGTAAAGTAATAAGCCTCCAACTAATAAAAATAAATGGGAAAAAAAAGAAAATACAAGAAAAAAATAATCAAAGAATATATAATTAGCAATTTAATAGAGAAAAAGTAAAATAACACAATTAGCAGGCTGAATTAAAAAATAAAAAGCAACTATAGGAAGCTTATATGAGGCACCACATAAAGATAAGTAAACAGAAAGTTCAACAAAGAATAAGAAAGAAAACATTAGCCAAAGAAAGCACTACAACTATTTTAATAACAGCCAAAAAGGTCCTGAGTCAATAAAAATTGAGGCAAAGAGAAACATTTCATAAGAATAAAGTATTCAAAGTTGCAGAAAGACACAACAACCCTCACTTTGTATATACTTAATACTTTATATACCGAAATAAGTAAAGAAAAATAAGGGAAGGAGAAATGGGCAAATTTCCAATCACAAAAAGCTCTTAACCCATCTCATTTGATAGGTGATAGAATAGAAGCTGGAGAAGGCAATGGCACCCCACTCCAGTACTCTTGCCTAGAAAATCCCATGGATAGAGGAGCCTGGTAGGCTGCGGTCCATGGGGTCACTAAGAGTCGGACACGACTGAGTGACTTCATTTTCACTTTTCACTTTCACACATTGGAGAAGGAAATGGCAACCCACTCCAGTGTTCTTGCCTGGAGGATCCCAGCTACGGGTGAGCTTGGTGGGCTGCTGGCTATGGGATCACACAGAGTCGGACATGACTGAAGTGACTTAGCTGCAGCAGCAGCAGAATAGAAGCAACTAAAAATCAATAAGACTATTGATTACATAAGATCTAACTTGCACAATTGACAAACTTGATTGTGTATTTATCTTTCATACTACATACACACACATATATACATAAATATATACGTATATACACATATATACACACATATTTATATATAAATATACATATAGCTAAAAATAAAATTGTTAGTTGTGATGGTTATATCTTATTTAATTAATCCATCCATCTATCTCTCTATCTATCCATTCACCTAAGATGGCTTTAAAGTAAGACTGAGTCCACCTAAGGAACATCTTAGCAAATTAATATGCTATTAATATGCTATTAGTATCTATTGTAGCTGCTGTGTCTATAAAATTAATGTTAACCTTTCCAAAATCATTGTGTTGTGACTTTTTTTGACAGCCATGTACATTATGTGTGTAGGCACAAGTTTAGTCATTAAGTCATTTAAAAAGTAAGCTATCTGTATGGTTTCATCAAAAGTAGCACATTTTTCTTATTTCAGTTTCTGCCTGTTGCCCTACAACAGTTCCCAAAATGTACAGGATAAAATAATCTCTATGACATATTCATTTCCTAGGGCTATCATAACAGTTGACCACACATGGGGTAGATTAAAGGCAACAGAAATGACTCTGTTCTGGAAGCCAGAAGTCTGAATCAAGCGGTTGGCAGGGCGTGCTCCCACTGAAGGCTCCAGGGGAGGCTCCCTGGCGTGCGCTCACTTATGGCGGCCCATCTGCAGTCTCTGCCTCTGCTCTCATATGGCCCTCCCCAGAGTCTCCTCTCCCTTCTAGCTGACACCCCTAGCCATTGGGCCAGGCCCTGCAGCGATTCATTCTGGAGAGCCTCAACTCCTTACATCCGCAGCAGCCCTGCTTCCAAATAAAGTCACATTCTGAGGTCCCAGTTTGAGACACAATTCAACTCAAGATATGCGTTTGCTCTTTCCATTTTTTCTTTTGATGTATTATTTCACGGTCTTTAATTTCTCAAGATTATGGTAAGAGAGGGTCTGCAAATACCCTAATAAATTGTCTTTCCTAAACCACAAAGAAACCAAAAGGTGGGTGCTATCATAGAGTAATCCAGCTACTGGGTCCACCTCAGGATATGTTTTCGTTAAACAGAATCACCATCATAATATGGCTATTAGTTATCGAAATAAAGCAGTCCAGTGTTCAAACCCGAAGCCTCGTAAGTGCACAGGCCATAAGCTGCCCTAAGTATAAGCTTACCAAGTATAACCTTAAAGCAGATCCCTATCTATGGAAGTCTGTGATAATTAAATAAGATGAAGCAAACAGACCTGTTAACACAACAAAAGCGACATAGTGGGCAGTCCTATGATGTGGTTTATTGCCACCTGACTCACCTGATGAATGTTATAGTGACACATCATGTAATGTCAATAGTGCAACTTGTTCTGTGAGCTCAGGCAGGTGAACCTAACGATGCAGAGACGTCTGATTTCCACAGTCAGAGATGGATATTGAGACGGTAACAGGCAGGAAGGCCAGGGGTCTCCAAATGGAGGAAATAGGCTAGAAGTGTCAGACGTTTTTTCACTACTGATGTATTTTTTCCCCTTCTCTATACAAATTTAAAAAGGGGTTTCTCTTAAAATACTGTGTTGTCATAGTGACACCTGGTTCCACCTGAACTTCACTTTTCTCAAATCTTGAGTTAACCACTGCATTTTTCTTATGGAAATGTTTGTCTTAAGATATGTTAATGTACTATGCATTTACCCCAGACTCTGTCTTCAAGTCTGTTCAGCCTAATGGCTCAGAACCAACTTGACAAACCAGTATGTTATACTCAGACATTGTTCTCCTAATCTATGTAAACGAAACTGTTTGTATGGAAATCTGCCCTTCTATAAGATTCAAGTCAACTATTTTATGGCCAGGGATGGCTGGCCTGGTACCAGGATTATCCCAAAATACATCTTGTGGGTGAAGGGCCTGGTGCCATTCTCTGAGTTTTAAGATGTTCCTTTCTTTCATTAACAGACTGCTAGTAACTATATAACATCCAGTTAACAACTAGCAGGCGGGTATTCTTTCTGTCCCCTTCTGATGTCTATGTCAGGAGCTTTCTCTATCTCCTTTATACTTTAATAAAACTTTATTACACAAAGCTCTGAGTGAGCAAGCCTCGTCTCTGGCCCCAGATTGAATTCTTCTCCTCCAGAGGGCAAGAATCCCGACGTGTTTCATGGTTCAGCAACAACCTTTCAGTATTAAGCTTTGATGACTCCTTTTGACAAAGCAGAGGAGCCTGGATAAGCTGTTGATCATCCCCAGCAGAACACAGAGGCTAAATCACTGAATCCCTCTTCTGTTTTATTTATTCTTGTAGTTATTTAACTTAACAGGTAGTACTTCAGTTTTACAGACTGTCTTTCTGAGTAAAAACTGGAGGTTTCAAAGTGTACTACAAAAGACATCCACATGTCATCCTCCACAGAATTCTCAAACCGAATCATGCCTTATCAGCTAAGTGTCTGTTGTAACTTGAGCGATTTTTTTGTTTAATAAACCTCACAATTTAATCAGATCCCAAACAATGTACCATATATTACCTGTAACTCCAGGAAAAAATAACGATGTCATTTCTCTTCTTTGAGAAATTAGAACTTAAACATATTCGTCTAGGTTGTCTAATATTGAAAAATGAATTTCAGTCTCTAGCTGAGGTTCCTCTGCTCTTATAACTAAACTGAACTGAAGTCGCTCAGTCGTGTCCGACTCTTTGCGACCCCGTGAACTGTAGCCTACCATGCTCCTCTGTCCATGGGATTTTCCAGCCAAGATTACTGGAGTGGGTTGTCATTTCCTTCTCCAGAGGATCTTCCCGACCCAGGGATTGAACCCAGGTCTCCTGCATAGTAGGCAGACGCTTTACCATCTGAGCCACCAGGGAAGTCCCATCAACTGTCTAGACCTATCCTTTAATCTTAGCATTTTAGGAAGGTCGGACATTAAAGCCAGATTGAAGTCCACAGAATAAAATACTTTTAACTCCATATGCTGCAAAACAAATATTCCTCCTGCATTCAGATAACTAGAATCACACACAAACATGCTTCCCATTTTCCTTCTGTGACACACGGCTAAGAATCAGCCCAGATTCCCCCCATCAGAATGTGCTTTGTAGCATGGCGTCCTGCCCTTTTCAGATGTGACACGGGTTGTGCTTTTATTTGCATCTAAGAAACATAAAAAAAAAATGTGTTCCACAGAGTAAATATAATAATTATTTACAAACTCTCCCCTAGAGAAACTGAAACCTCATTTTAAGAAAAGTATCAATTAAGTATTAGATTGGTGTAAAGTTTTCTGTAATATTTTCTTTCATATTTATTTCTTAAAATATGACCCCATATTCTTGTGGAAATGAATATTTGGAAAATGTGGAAATACATTTTCTAACTGAAAATATATTTGACCCACTCACATGGATATTTTCATAAATTACTTTGTATCTTTCATCTGTATCTGTCTTATCACTCCTTCCAAGTTGCAAACATTAAAAAAATTATAGACATACTATATATAATATAGTATAAATATGTTGTAAATATAATATTATACAGCATATTATATGCAATACATACCTAAATCTATCTATCTATCTATCTATCTATCTATCTATCTATCTATATATATATATATACACACACAGTCTTTAAGAAATGCTTATAACCTAAAACCTATTATATATAGATATAATTATAAAGATAAAAAATGAAAATAATATACTACTTATATAATAATAAGTATATTTATAAGTATAGTATATATAGTATAGGGAAACCCACACATATATTCTGGTTTTCCCCACATAATATCACCCATGTCAATGTATACAACAAATAAATGTCTATAACAAATATATAAAGCAAAATATTTCTAAAAATGTATAGATGATTTCCTTCAAATGCTACTGAAAATATTTCATAATTTTCATATCTTTTTACTGATACTTAATGGCTCTAATGCCAATTAATAGCTTGGTAATCCTGAAAGAAATTACTAGAAGAAAAATACTTCAAAGTTTTATTTTCTGAAGCAATAAAGATGTGCTTTTTTGGCTTATAGACATAGTATTGTTACAATTAGTTGATTGATTTTAGAACATACAGAATAAGCACAAGTAATCTCTTCTTTAGTAATAGCTAGATTAAATCAGAAATTTGGTCTTTATCTGAATGAATAGTTATAGTCTTTTGAAGTAAGGTTTAAAATTGCCCTTAAAGACAGCTCTGTTTTTCATGTGGCTGTTTCAGTGGAAAAATTCCAACAGAAATGTCAGAGACTGACTATTCAGTTTATAGGAGCAGATTACCACATCCCAAAGCCCGGCCCTGTTGTACCTTCTGTGTGGTGTGGAGTGAATGATTTAACTTCTGCCTTATTTCCATCACCTTTACAACTGAGATAATATTGATACCTTCCATGCAGAGAATGTTTTGGATTATTTAATGTGTTAAACACATAAAAAGCCTAGGAAAATTTCTGATAAATTATGATTCTAATTCATATAATAATGGGAAGCAGTCTTTCAATATTTCATTGCTGAAAAACTGAAGTTATTCTAAATGAGTAGTTCCTAGATTCAGGCACAGAATATTACCGGCAGTGTAGTTCTAAACACAACATGTATTAGATGGTAAAGTAGATATTAGAACTTTTGGGTAATTGCAGGTAATAAAGTTCAGCGAGAACCAGAGTGTCTTATAGTAAATTAAAGATGGTTCAAATTCTTTACTATTTTAAGAGATATTATTCACTCTCTTTGAGTCTAGGTTGACTGACCTGGGTGATTGCTTAAGGAAAAGAATGTGACTGGAATGAATTTCTCAGACTTCTGCAGCTAGGCTTAGGATGTGCAGCTTATACACCTCCTATAGAATAGGAGAAAATATTTGTAGATGATGCGACCAGCGAGGGCTTAATTTCTAAAAAAATACACACAGCTCATAAAACTAAACAATGGAAAAAGAGACCACCCAATGGAAAAATGGGAAGAAGACCTAAATAGACATTTCTCCAAAGAAGACATAGAGGTGGCCAAGAGGGACATGTAAAGATGCTCTGAATTGCTAATTATTTAGTTCACTTCAGGTGCTCAGTTGTGTCTGACTCTTTGTGACCCCATGGACTGTAACATGCCAAGGCTTCCCTGTCTGTCACCAAATCCTGGAGCTTGCTCAGACTCACGTCCATCAAGTCGGTGATGCCATCCAACCATCTCATCCTCTGTTGTCTCCTTCTCCTCCTGCCTTCAATTTTTCCCAGCATCAGGGTTTTTTTCCAATGAGTCACTTCGATGCATCAGGTGGTCAAAGTATTGGAGTTTCAGCATCAGTCCTTCCATTTAATATTTAGGACTGATTTCCTTTAAATGGATGGGTTGGATCTCCTTGCACTCCAAAGGACTCTCGTGGATCTCCTCCAATACCACAGTTTAAAAGCATCAATTCTTCTCTGACCAGATTTGTTTATAGTCCAACTCTCAAATCCATACAGGATTACTGAAAAAACCATAGCTTTGACTAGATGGACCTTTTCTGGCAAAGCAATGCTTGCTGGCAAAGCTTTTTAATATGCTGTCTAGGTTGGTCATAGCTTTTCTTCCAAGGAGAAAGCATCTTTTAACTTCATGGCTGCAGCCACCATCTGCAGTGATTTTGGAACCCAGTAAGGTAAAGTCTGTCACTGGTTCCACTGGTTCCCCATCTATTTGCCATGAAGTGATGGGACCAGATGTCATGATCTTAGTTTTCTGAATGTTGAGGTTTAAGACAACATTTTCACTCTCCTCTTTCACCTTCATCAGGAGGCTCTATAGTTCTTTGCTTTCTGCCATAAGGGTGGTATCATCTGTGTGGCTGAGGTTATTGACATTTATCCTGGCAATCTTGATTCCAGTTTGTGATTCATTCAGCCTTGCATTTCTCATGATGTACTGTGCATGTAAGTTAAATAAGCAGGGTGACAATATACAGCCTTGACACACTCCTTTCCCAATTTGGAACCATTCTGTTGTTTCATGTCCAGTTTTAACTGTTGCTTCTTGACCTGCATATAGATTTCTCAGGAGGCAGGTCAGGAGGTCTGGTATCCCCATTTCTTTGAGAATTTCCCACAGTTTGTTGTGATCAACACAAAGGCTTTGGCGTAGTTAACAAAGCAGAAGTAGATATTTTTCTGGAACTCTCTTGCTTTTTTGATGATCCAACAGTTGTTGGCAATTTGATCTCTGGTTCCTCTGACTTTTCTAAATCCAGCTTGAATATCTGGAAGTCCATGGTTCATGTATTGTTGAAGACTTGCTTGAAGAATTTTGAGTATTACTTTGCTAGTGTGTGAGATGAGTGCAGTTGTGCAGTAGTTTGAACATTCTTTGGCATAGCCTTTCTTTGAGATTGGAATGAAAACTGACCTTTTCCAGTCCTGTGGCAACTGCTGAGTTTTCCAAATTTGCTGGCATATTGATTGCAGCACTTTCACTGCATTTTCTTTTAGAACTTGAAATAGATCAACTGGAATTCCATCACCTTTACTAGCACTGTTCGTAGTGATGCTTCCTAAGGCCCACTTGACTTTGCACTCCAGGATGTCTGGCTCCAGGTGAGTGATCACATCATCATGGTTATCTAGGTCAAGAAGATCTTTTTTGTACAGTTCTTCCATGTATTTTTGCCACCTCTTCTTAATATCTTCTGCTTCTGTTAGGTCCATACCATTTCTGCCCTTTATTGTGCCCATCTTTGCATTAAATGTTCCCTTGGTACCTCTGATTTTCTTGAAGAGATCTCTAGTCATGTCCATTCTATTGTTTTCCTCTATTTCTTTGCACTGCTCACTGAGGAAGCCTTTCTTATATCTCCTTGTTATTCTTTGGAACTCTGCATTCATTTCTCCTTTGCCTGTAGCTTCTCTTCTTTTTGCAGCTATTTGGAAGGCCTCCTTAGACAACCATTTTGGGTTTTTGCATTTCTTTTTCTTGGGGATGGTCTTAATCACTGACTCCTGTACAATGTCACAAACCTCTGTCCACAGTTCTTCAGGTACTCTTGTCTATCAAATCTAATCCCTCAAATTTGTTTGGCACTTCCACTGTATAAACATAAGGGATTTGATGTAGGTCATACTTCAATGGTCTGGTGATTTTCCCTAGTTTCCTCAATTTAAGCTTGAATTTGGCAATCAGGAGTTCATGATCTGAGCCACAGTCAGCTCCCAGTCTTGTTTTGCTGACTGTATAGAGCTTATCCATCTTTGGCTGCAAAGAATATAATCAATCTGATTTTTGTATTGACAATGTCGTGATGTCCATGTGCAGAGTCATCTCATGTGTGTTTGTTATGACCAGTGTGTTCTCTTGGTAAAACTCTGTTAGCCTTTGACCTGCTTCATTTTACACTCCAAGGCCAAATTTGCCTGTTATTCCAGGTATCTCTTGACTTCCTACTTTGCATTCCAGTCCCCTATAATGAAACAGACATCTTCTTGCGTGTTAGTTCTATAAGGTCTTGTATGTCTTCATAGAACCATTCAACTGCAGCTTCCTCAGCATGACTGGTTGGAGCATAGACTTGGATTACTGTGCCATTGAATGGTGTGCCTTGGAAATGAACAGAAATCATTGTGTCATTTTTGTAGATTGCATCCAAGTACTGCATTTTGGACTCTTTTGTTGACTATGACAGCTACTCCATTTCTTCTAAGGGATTCTTGCCCACAGTAGTAGATAAAATGGTTTTCTGAGTTAAATTCCCCCATTCCAGTTCATTTTAGTTCAGATTCCTAAAATGTTGATGCTCACTCTTGCCCTCTCCTGTTTGACCACTTCCAATTTATCTTGATTCATGGACCTAACATTACAAGTTCCTATACAATATTGCTCTTTACAGCATCGGACTTTACATACAATATGCTACTGGAGAAGAGCTATGACCAACCTAGACAGCATAGTCAAAAGCAGAGACATTACTTTGCCAACAATGATCCATCTAGTCAAAGCTATGGTTTTTCCAGTTGTCATGTATGGATGTGAGAGTCGGACCATAAAGAGAGCTGAGCACTGAAGAATTGATGCTTTTGAACTATGGTGTTGGAGAAGACTCTTGAGAGTCCCTTAGACTGCAAGGAGACCAAACTCGTCCATCCTAAATGAAATCAGTCCTGAATATTCATTGGAAGTCCTGATGCTGAAGCTGAAACTCCAATATTTTGGCCATCTGATGTGAAGAACTTACTCTTTGGGAAAGACCCTGATGCTGGGAAAGATTGAAGGTGGGAGGAGAAGGGGATGACAGAGGATGAGACGGTTGGATGACATCACCGAATCAATGGATGTAAGTTTGAGTAAACTCCAGGAGTTGGTGGTGGACAGGGAGGCCTGGTGTGCTGTAGTCCATGGGGTCGCAAAGATTCAGACATGACTGACTGAACTGAATTGAATTTACCTTGATTGGTGAACCTAACAATCCAGGTTCCTATGCAATATTGCTCTTTACAGCATTGGACTTTACTTCCATCACCAATCACATCCACAACTGGGTGTTGTTTTTGCTTTGGCTCCATCTCTTCATTCTTTCTTATGTTATTTCTCTACTGTTCTCCAGTAGCAGAGTGGGCACCTACCGACCTGGGGAGTTCATCTTTCAGTGTCCTATCTTTTTGCCTTTTCATAATACTCATTATTTTTAAATATTAAGGAAGGAATCAGTTATATGGAAATGATATGTGGGTTTTTAGGATGAAATTCTGGCAACTCTAGGTCTGTCAAAATATTTAGGCTATTTACTACATAATGATAAATCATCCTCCATAAAAAGTTTACATATAGGAATGCATTTTCCTAAATATTTGCCTGCCTAGTCAATGAAAAGAAGTATCAAATTGTTTTGTTATTATTTAATATGTATTCTGTTATTTTCCCTTTATTCATATATGCTGTTATTTTCTCTTTCCTCAAGACTGATTTGTAATCTCATTCCATTATTTATAATTTATCTCACCTTTCACTGCTCATATTTACACCACTGTGGTCAGCACAATTGGCTTATAAAAATGATATTTTGAAGAATGTATTAGTTTCCATTCTGTCATATATACCTTTATAACCTGCATATCATTTCCATATAACTGATTCCTTCCTTAATATTTAAAAATAATGAGTATTACACCTTATATCCAATATAGCACAAGTATGAATTATGTTTAGTAAATATACTATGAGCAGAATTCGAGCAAACTCCAAAAGATAGGGCAGGACAGATGAGTCTGGAGTACTGCAGTCCATGGGGTTTCAAAGAGTTGGACATAACCTAGTGACTGAACAACAACATTTCTGTTATTTTTATGTTTTTAGTATTATTAAAGTTACCAAAACTGATCAAAGTAGAAAATATAAAAAAGAAAGTTCATACGCCTATGAAATTTATCTTGATAAAATAACCATCATTCCATTTTGACTCTCATACAAATATTCATAAACATTCACATAAACATATACATCTTTTCATAATTCTAATTCATTATAAAATTAATTTTCTAATTGTAAATTAATCAAGTTTTGTCATATATGTTGATTGTAATATTGACATATTTTATTTTCCAAGATTTGGGTTTCTACCCAAAGATAAGGCAATTTTTACCCCAGAGAAAAATGCACAGTAAGGAGAAAACCTTTAGACTGTGCATTCACCTTAATTTACGTGAGAGATCATGTGAAAACTTTTTCAATTTTGCAGTATTATAACTATATAAATATTCTCAAGCTTTGAGCTTACAACATCTTCCTACAAAAATCATGGAGATGGGCATTTTTCTTGACTGGGAACCATGAGCCCTGATTCAGATAAACCACACATGGGGGTTTGCTTTGAGAAATGACCTGTAGGGAATACTGTACTAAGAAGATGAGTGAATGACTGCAGATGCAGCAGCGTCACGGCCAGGAGCACTGGAGAGTGGACATGTGAGCCAGAGATGGGAGCTTTACTGTCTATGAAACACTACAGCCTCCTCTACTACGCATATATGTCTTGCTCTGCTGTCTCCCAAGGTATCCACGGTACCCACCACCATCTACGGCAGCCAGGAAGGCAAGGATTGGTCTCCTGTGTCTCAGAAGCTACAGTGGTGTTTGGCACAGAAGTTCTTCAGACATATTTGTTAAATGAATAAAAAATGACTAAACATAAAAACGACTATCCATACACACATATGAACAGACATAAACATGAATCTCTTATAAATACAAAGCAAACTGTTGGAGATTGGTATCAGTACTGACCAAAGGTCAGGCTCTAATGATTCATCATTGGGGTACCTTCTTTGCATTCCTCACTAGTTATACACAATGGACATTTCTCCAGGTCACCTGATATATATCTATATATACTATTTGTTTTGGCCTCCAGACATCCCACAGAATGGAGTAACACAATACTCTAATTAAAAAGTCTATTGATAGTCACGTAAATTTTTTTACGTCTGTTTTCTACCGTCTTAAACAATGCTAACTTCTGTATAGCACAGGGAACTCAGTACTCTGTAATGGCCTATATGGGAAAAGAATCTAAAAAAAGAGTGGATATATGTATAATATCAGATCAGTTCAGCTCATTTCAGTCGCTCAGTGGTGTCTGACTCTTTGCGACCCCATGAATTGCAGCACGCCAGGCCTCCCTGTCCATCAGGGTATAACTAATTCACTTTGCTGTACATCTAAAACTTATACAACGTTATAAAACAACTATATGTCAGTTGCTCGGTCATGTCTGACACTTTGCGACCCCATGGACTGTAGCCCACCAGGCTCCTCTGTCCATGGAATGCTCCAGGCAAGAACAGTGGAGTGGGTTGCCATTTCCTATACTCTAAAAAAAATTTACTATATATCTATAGATGTGTGTGTGTGTGTGTGTGTGTACATATACTATATTGAAAAACTAGGTATATATACTGTGACTTACTAGAGCTCTTATTTTCATCTAATACTGTCAAGTATTTTCATTCCTTATTAAATGGTGGGTTTTATTTTAATTGATAATTATGATTGGGTATGCCAAAAGCTGTGATGAGTCACAGTACCATTAGAAATGTAGTAGACTTTCCTCATATTCCCATCAGTAGAGGATGTTATAACTTTTAAAATATTTGCCAGTCTGAGAATTTGAAACAAAAGCTAATTGCTACCTTATTGGTATTTCCTGGACTAAACATGAGACTGAGGCATTTTTCAAGTTTTATTTAAGAATTAAAATCTGTACCTCTGTGATTTATCTGTTCATAAATATGTTATTTTTCTTTGGGATTATCCTTCCCTTAGCAATTAAAAAAATATTACCTAGCCCTCAAGCACATGTCAAATATTTTTCAAACTAATATTTTTAAATTTTACTTTTGATTTAAATATTTTTCATTACATGTAGTCAAATTTCTCTAAATATGTAAGGGAGTATCTCAAACCAACTAGTATAATTCATAAGACAGCTAGTTGTAACACATGACAAATTGACTAAAAATATTTTTTGTTATTGAAATACCACTTTTTCATGTATTAAACAAGGATATGAATATATATACCTCCCATATATTAAATTTCACTGCCTACTTGATCTGTTCCAATATTCTATTGAAATACATTGATATATCATCTCATTCCTTGATATATATATAGTCTCATTCATTGTAATAGAAAGGCCTTTTTCTATTTTTTCTTCTTATCATATTCTCAGCTGCACTCAAAAATGAAGTTTCCATATATAGATTTGTGGAACTTCATACAATTCTCCCATGCCTTTTTCTGCCAAAATATCACTACTGAATTTTAATTAGAACCATATTCTTATTTGTATGTTGAATTTGTGATATTTGAAGCAAATTAAGTTATACTTTATTCTTGATTTTCATAGAAATAATATATAAGTAAACAAAAATTCACAGTTACAAACTTTATTCTGATATTTGCTGCTGGGTTTTTACTTAAACCATTTTTTCCATTTCATGTAAAGGATTTAACTTTCTATTTAGCTTTTTTTTCCTGCTCAGCTAGTTACCAAATGCTATTTCTAAGTTTATTAATTAAAAAAAAATTGTTCTTGCTTAACTTGTCGATTTAGGAAATCTGTTGATAGGATGTATAGATCGAATCCTTGATGAGAACTCTAACTTCCTGGAACAAGCTTTAATTGTACCTGTAACACTTTACCAAAGAGTAGATTGTTATATTTTATAATTCTTTAAAGTTATACATCTCTAGAAATAAATTTATATCTAACTTTTTCTTATATTTTCCTCATTTTTAAGGCTCAAGCTTTTATGACCTAGAAATCATGTTGCAGTTATTTGCTTCTTAAAGCTTAGATCACCCTCAGTTGCAAAATACCTTATCCCGATGTCTATGGTAAAATTTTAAAAGGAGCAAAAATTGTATCTATTTTGCTCCTTTCAATATTATTAGAGATATACAGGGAGTATTTCTTCATATGCTAAGTACTTTAACTCATTATTTTACAGTAATTCTCTAAGGTTGAGTAAGCATTACTTCAGATGAGGAAGATAGCAATTTAAAAGGTTAAAAATTCACCATTGATCATGAAATTCTCTAAATGGTTGAGGGACGATTTCAACCCAAGATGCCTGACTCTAAGACCCATGATTTTAAATTCTGAGCCTTTAAAAAAATTTTTCTGCACATACATTTGTATTTATGACACTTATTAATTCCCATATGCTTTCTGAAGACACAAGTTCTCTGAATTTCCACATTTGTTCCCAATACACTCCTCCAAAGCTATCCACTAAGTTTAAAATTTAACACATGCCATTATTTTAATGTATCCTTGATTTTAAAAAAATAAAAATAAACAAATAAACATAAGCACTGAAAACTCAGCCTTGTTTTTATAATTTTGAATTAACCAGGAATCCATCCACACATGGAAATGTGCTTTGGGGGAAAGCAGGCTGAAGCTCCAGTACCTTGGCCACCTGATGCAAACACTGACTCATTGGAAAAGACCATGATGCTGGAAAAGATTAAAGACAAGAGGAGAAGGGGACCACAGAGGATGAGGTGGCTGGATGGCATCACCAACTCGATGGACATGAGTTTGAGTCAACTCTGGGAGTTGGTGATGGACAGGGAAGCCTGGCATACTGCAATCTGTGGGGTTGCAAAGAGTCAGACATAGCTGAGGGACTGAACTAAACTGAGGTTTATAACACTGAGGATCATATGCTCATTCAATGAATCTTTTAAAGAACTTAAGCTGATTAACAATACAAAGGAACTAAAGATTATTAGATGAGATTGGGCTAGGAGAACTATAAGTTGAATTCAGAAAAAAACTTTTCTAGCAATCTTAACTATTATTCTGAGGAAAGATTTTGAAAATTAGATGCCCAAAGAATAATGGTAAAAAAAAATATGAGTAAGAATAATAGAATAGATATGTGTCATGTATCTTAGCTTTGTATCTTAGATGAATAGATATATTTTATAAAATATTCATACCAGCTCACAATTATGCAGAAAGTTCTTGATTTTGCTGTCTGTCCAACACAAAATACTTGACTTTCAAATGTTTATTAATTTTTGTTGGCGTGTAGTTGCTTTACGGTGTTGTTAGTTTCCGCTGCACAGCCAAGTGCATCAGCTGTATGTCACTTACATATATCCCCTCTCTTCTGGATTTAGTACTTTTTAAGCCTTCAGAATTATTTTTTGAAAATGATTCCTATTTACCACAAAATGATGAGCAGACTCATTTTGAGAACTTCAGAGAAAATCAAACCATTCTTCTTCATTTAAGTCTGAAAATCTGTAGTGTATTTTGCTAAGAATTATTATAAACTCATCTCTATGTAAATAATAGCTTCAGGTATAATTCCTTAAACAACAAGATGCAAATATACCACAAAATGGCTTGAATTGGAAAGAAATTATGATTATGACTTTTAAAAATATCATAATAAATTACAATTATTTAAGAACATGACAGGAAAGGAAGTTTCAACTATACAACTGTGATTACTTTATAGTAAAAGGGAAAAATCTATAAAGAATGTATAATATTTACAGTGGTTGCAGATTTCTACATGTTAAAAGTCTTAAGTAGGAATTCAATAATCAGAATGAAAGTGTGTATGTTATTGAAGCATTGAAGTATAATCCAAGAATTAAAAAACTGAACAACTTATTTTATTTCAGGAATAAGAGAAAACTTTTAATAAGCTTTATATTTGCTATTATTGCACAATTATACCATGTGCTTATAATTTTTTCTATTCTTTGTCAATGAAAATAACAATCAAACTTATAAAACAAAGTTTTATGTTAGTAGTTGTTTAATGACTATTATTGTTGGGAATTTTTTAAAAATTTTTCAATTTTATTGGCATACAGCTGATTTATAATATTGTGTTAGTTTCAGGTGTATACCAAACTATTGGTTACAAAGAATGTTCAGCAAGGCATTGAGTGATATACATATTTTGAAAACAATTTCAAATTTGAGTCTGAGTTCATTCTTTTATATTTTGTTGTTTTTAAATTTTTTATATTTTTTCTATCCTTTAATTTTCTGTATTATAAGAAAATAAAAATTTCTTATTTTAAAAATAAAGTTTGGTGCTAACATTTTACAAGTTAATGATGGATTATAGTTAAACTAATTCTTGGAAAAATATGTCATAACCTGTAGTTAGTCACAGTGACATTTGACATTTTTTGTCTTCTTTTCCAGTAATTATTCTATTAAAAATGTTGTCCAATTATTTATTTACACCAATATGGACTCATGGATATTTATTCTGAGTCATACTGCATTACATTTATATTCAAATGGACTAGGGAAACATTGTATTCAAGAATTTATAGTTCTTTTCTATAATCATTTATTTTAGAATATCAATTTTTCTCAAAAGTATCACTATCAAGCTTACTTACCTATACTTTTGTAATATATAAACAAAATAATATAACAACTACTCTTTGAGCAGTTCCTTAGGTTTTAGTCAGATTATTGATTTCAACCAACATCTTCTTGGTCTTCTCCCTACTTTAAAACTCTTCTTCAAGAACTGGCTTTTATTATCCACAAGACATATACTAATATGTTCACATATAGAATTCACATGCCCTGGAAAATGGGTCCCATTTCATTAGACAGTGGAGAAATGTATGCCATAGGCTATGGAAAGAAATAAAGCAATGCCCTGGTAATGATGATGACAAAATCTGTGGCTAATAGCTGAGTGTGATACCAACAGTCATGAACAGCTTAACACGTCAGAGAAAGACACATTCAAAGAACATACTATTCACACCACTGACATCCAAGGTTTCCACTGCCAAGGCTATATCTATGAATGGCAATATCAGAAATGACACAGTGCCAGAAAAATAGACTTTACTGAAATAGTCCAGCCAAGTCAGTAAACCACTACCACCAAGTTCCAGCAGTGTGGGGTCAATTGGTATCCAGAGTTACTGTAATATATTATCTAAAATACCACTTTTCAACAACAACAAAAAAATCATAAGATATTCAAAGAAATAGGAAAATGTGGTTGTCACACAGTCATTTCCATTTAACATTGCAATGTTGATTCTGCTAGGGCAATTAGACAAGACAAATAAATAAAATACATCCAAATTGTAAAATCTTAAAACTATCTTTGCAAATAACATGATCTTATAAGTAAAATATGTTAGGAAATCAGTTGAAAACAATATTCATGTGGATGTGCATGTGCACTCAGTCATGTCCAACTCTTTGTGACCCCATGAATTGTAGCCCAACAGGTTCCTCTGTTCATGAAATTTTCCACGCAATAAAACTGGAGCAGGTTGCCGTTTCCTTCTCTAGGGAATCTTCCCAACCCAGGGATCAAATCCACATCTCTCATCTCTTGTGTCTCTCACATTGGCAAGCTGATTCTTTACCAGCTGAGCCATCAGGGAAGCCCTAACATAATACTACTAGTCTAAAATCAATAAACAAGCTCATCAAGGTGTAAGTTTAAACTATATTTTAAAAATCGATGAGCAATGAAATATCTACAGATAATTCCATTTACAATGGCATAAAAAATATAAAATACTTAGGAATAGATTTTTATGACCCAGGAATCCCAATACTGGCCATACACCCCAGGGAAATCAAAATGGAAAGAGAAACATATACCCCAATATTCCCTGCAGCACTACTTACAAAGCTAGGACATGGGAGCAACCTAGATGTCCACTGACAGATAAATGGGTAAGGAAATTGTGGTACATATACACAATTACTCAGCCATAAAAAGGAACACATGTAAGTCAGTTCTAATAAGGTGGATGAACCTAGAGCCTATTATACAGAGTGAAGTAAGTCAGAAAGAGAAGGACAAATACTGTATATTAATGCATATATAAGGAATTTAGAAAGACCATACATTCAGGGCTGCAAAGGAGACACAGATATAAAGAAAAGACTTTTGGACTCAGTGGGAGAAGGCAAGGGTGGGATGATTGGAGAGAACAGCATTGAAACAAGTACAGTACCATACGCAAAACAGATGACCAGTGAAAGTTCAATGCAAGAAGCAGGGCACCCAGAGCTGGTGCTCTGCAACAACCCAGAGGGAGAGGAAGGAGGTGGAAGGGGGCTCAGGAGGGAGGGGACACATGTATACCTGTGGCTGATTCATTTTGACGTATGGCAAAAACCATCACAATATTGTAAAGTTAATTATCCTCCAATTAAAATAAGTTAATAAAAATAAATTTAAAATTTGTATTCTAAAAACTCTAAAACACTGTTGAAAGAAATTTAAAATGCTATAAATAAATGGAAAACATCTATGCTAATGGACCAGAAGACTTAACATTGTTAAGATAGCGACATTCCTTAAATTAATTAATTTGTGGACTCAACACAATACTTAACAAACGCATAGATGGCACTTTTTTTTTTACAAATACTAGAAAAAGTGATTGTAAAAATTATAAGGAAATTGAAGGAACCTATAATAACCAAAATAATCTTGAAAAGAAAAGAACAAAATTGAAGGAATCATACTTTCAAATTTCAAAACAGTAGAGAGCTGCAAGAATCAAGACAGTGTGGTAATCGCATAAGGATAAACATATAGATCAATTAACTAAACTTGAGAGTCCAAGAAGACTGATATATTTATGGCCAATTGATTTTGAACCAGAGTGCCAAGGCAATTTAACGTGTAAAGAATAGTCTTTTCAAGAATTGATATTGGAACAGACCCTTTCCTTACACTGTATAAAAATTAACTCCTAAATATATTTAAAGACTAGTAAATTCTAAATCAAAATCTAGAATCTCATTGTAATACAAAAAAAAAAAAACAGAGAAACAAATACGTGTAAATCTTTATGACCTTGGGATAAGCAATAGTTTCTTACTTACAACATCAAATGTAAAAGTAAAAAAAAAAAATCAAGTGATTATCAAAATTAAAGCGTTCTATGTTGTAAACAACACCCTAAGAAAGTAAAAACATAGAAGTGAAGTCACCAAGATGATGACAAAGGTCATTTCTAACACTGCTCCCCATTCACAAGAAGAATAAGTAACAACTAGTTATGGACAAGACACACTTGAGAGATTCCTAGAATACGAGGTTGAGGCTGACACACCCTCTGTACCACAGAGACCAAGACAGATCACATTTGAAGGAAGAGGAGTGACTACATTGCCCCTCCCACAGTCCAAAGCAGTACTACTCCAAGAGGTCTCCCCTGAGCCTATGGTTTCTGCAGTGTGAAGAGAGCCCTAAGTGGATAGAGAGTGTGCTCAGGGTGTGGGTCACTTCCTGACAGTCCCATACTCCAGCCAACCCCACTAGGATTGCAGGAGAACCTACAGGACTTGACCATGGGGATCCGGTTGCACCAATCAGCACTCAGGTCCTGGCAGACCAAGTTCCTACCCGCAGCACCCAAGCAGTAGTCAGACTAGCAGCTCTGCTCTCCTATAGAACTGCTTTGTGGCAGAGTTTGACCAGAGGACTCAGCAGTGTGAAGATCTGTCTGATTCTGGTCCTCAAACAAAGTCTTTTTGTACACAGAACCTGGTCTGCCCCTTCAAGTTAGGGTGGCTGAGTCATCTGTGCCAACAGTTTGATTGCAGCTCTTGGTTGTTCCCAAGCAGAGAATCTGATCAGAAAAACCTCAGAGGCTTCTTGGAGCTGGACCCCCAACCCATCTAGACAGAGGTACTCAGACACAGACCTGCCCACTCTTAGATGAAGCTCCCAGCCCCACTTTCCAGTTGGAAAGCCTGCTCAGAATACCTGGAAAGCTGTATAGCCCAGTAATTGTCAAGCAGAGAGACCAACAGACAGAGTGGGTAGTCTCAGAGCAAAGAGAATGGTCCCTTCAGGCAGGGAACTTGGGGCACACATTGGACTGAGTTAAGACTGCTAACAAAGAGCCTTGTCTGCCTTGAAGCCGGTTCTCCCCCTGTTCCCAGGCAGGGAAACTAATAGTCCTTCCCAATGCTGAACACAGCCTTCAACTGTCCAGCTAGGGAACCTAAACAGAGTACACAAGTAGCTGTGGGAGTTCACAGGAAGCCCAGCCTGTGGCCTTCCTCATCTGCAGAGTAAAACCAGCGGCCTCATCTGATGAGAAAAGTCAGTATACAGTCTTATATGATTCAGGTCCCAAAACAATGAAGCCACCAGAACAAAGAAGCTAGTTCATTGCCCCACCAGCAGCTGAATATAATACCTAGTCCTGACTGTCTAGTAAGTCTGATCAGAGAACACAGGCAACTTGACAGCCCATCTTAAAGCCTTTCTTGGACAGGGAATAAACTAGCAGTTCTATCTAACTCTTCTCAGCCAGCAGCAATCAGCCTGTCAACTTGCAGCACTATTTACAATAGCCAGGACATGGAAGCAACCTAAATGCCCATCAACAGAGAAGTGGATAAAGAAGGTATGATACAAATATACAACGGGGAAAAAAAAGAATGAAATAATGCCATTTGCAGCAACATGGATGGAGCCTGAGATTATCATACTGGTGAAGTAAGTCAGAGAAAACAAATATGATATGACATTGCTTATATGTGGAATCTAAAGAAGGGGTACAAATGAAATTACAATGAACTTATGGACAAAACAGAAACAGAGTTACAGATATAGAAAACAAACCTAGGTTACCAGGGAGGAAAGGGGGGATAAATTGGAAGACTGAGATTGACATATACACTCTACTACATATAAAACAGATAACTAATAAGGACCTACTGTATAGCACAGGGAACTGTACTTTATACTCTGCAATGGCCTATATGGGAAAAGAATTTTTAAAAGAGTAGATAAATGTAAGTGATTCACTTTGTCATACACCTGAAACTAACAACACATAAACCAACTTTACTCCAATAAACATTATATTTCATAAAAGCTTGAACAGGGACTTTGCCCAATATGGACTTTGATAGCAAGCCCCTTCTTCCCAAAGATACTACTATCAGAGACTTCTAGAAACTCACCTGAACTGACTGGTTAACAACTATCTCTGTTGAAGCAATCCTGTAAAGTTTGGAAGAGGAGACTGCTTACTGAAATGCACAGACGCCAACCTAAAGAATAAAATATTATGAAAAATCAGGTAAACATGACATCACTTATTCAGCTTCAATAACTAACCCCCCAAAAAACAGAAATCTATACACTATCAAAGAATTCAGAATAATCTCCTTAAATATAGTTTGGTGATTTACAAGAATACATAAGATAGATAACTGAACAAAACTAGGAGAGTAATGCATAAACAACATGAGAAGTTCAACAAAGAAACAGAATCATAAAAAAAAAAAAAAAGGCAAACCCCAGAGCTGAAAACTACAGTGACTGAACTCAAGAATTCAATATACAGCTTCCAACAAGACTCAACCATGCAAAGAAAGAATCAATGACCTAAAACACTAAATAATTTGAGATTATTTAGTCAGAGGAGAAAAAAGGAAAAAAGAATTAAAAAAAGAGTGAAAAAACCCTATGGGATTTGTTGTGCAAAATCAAAGGAAACAATATCTACATTAGTGGAGTTCCAGAGAAGGAAAACATAGAAGAAAGAACAAACTGTATATTTAAAGCAGTAGTGGTGTAAAACTTCCCAAACCCAGGTAAAGAAACAGATCTCCCAGCTATGAGGTCCAAAAGTCCAAAATAAGTTGAACACAAATAGGACTACCCTGAGATACTATTAAATGAAAAGGGTAATGCAATATACCAAACCATATGGATGCAGCAAAAACTGTTCTGAAGAAACTAAGGGCCTACATTAAAAAACAAACAAACAAACAAAAAAGATATCAAACAAAGAAGCTAAATATATGCCTTCAGAAACTAGTAAAATAAAAATAAAATGAGCCCTCAAAATGAAGAAATATAATAATTAAGATTAGAGCACAAATGAAATAAAAAGAAAAAAAAATTAACAAAACAGTTGGATTTACAAAAGATAAGCAAAACTGACAAACCTTTAGTTAGCCTAACCAGGAAGAAAGAGAAACTAAGTCAACAAAATTATAAATGAACAGACTTTTGGACTCTGTGGGAGAAGGTGAGGGTGGGATGTTTAGAGAAAACAGCATCGAAACATGTATATTATCTAGGGTAAAACAGATCACCAACCCAGGCTGGACGCATGAGACAAGTGCTCGGGCTTGGTGCACTGGGAAGACCCAGAGGGATCGAGTAGAGAGGGAGGTGGGAGGGGGGATCAGGATGGGGAATACATGTAACTCCATGGCTGATTCATGTCAATGTATGATAAAAACCACTACAATATTGTAAAGTAATTAGCCTCCAACTAATAAAAATAAATGGAAAACATAAATATAGAAAGAAAGAAAAATGAAAAAAGTAAACATTAAAACTGATACCACAGATACACAAAGTATCATAAGGAGCTGTTAAGACAACTATAGTCCAACAAATGGTACACACTAGACAGAAAAAAAAAAAAAAAAACTTAGAAATATACAGCTTACACTGAATCAGGAAGAAACAGAAAGTCCAAACAGACCAATCATAAGTAAAGATATTGATTGAGTAATAATCAAATATTTCTCAGTGAAAGAAAGACTAGAACTAAATAAAATAACTGGTGAATTTTACCAAACATTTAAAGAAGAATTCACACCAATTCTTTTCAAACTCTTCCAAAAAACTGAAGAAGATGAAACACTCCCAAACACATTTTACGAGGTTAGCATTACCCTAACAGCAAAGGCAGAAAAAACTGCAGGAAAACTATAGACCAATTACCTCTAATGAATATAAATGCAAAAATTCTCAAAAAAATGCTAAAAAATAATAAATAAAATGAATTCAATAGCAGATCAAGAAGATCATTTACCATGATTGAGTGGGATTTCTCACTGTGATGGTTCAACACATGCAATCCAATGTGATACATCATATTAACAGAATGAAAGAAAAAATTGTATCATCTCAATAGATGCAGAAAAAACATTTTACAAAATTCAAGATCTGTTTATGATAAACCTGTTAACAAACTATGCATAGAAGGAACATACCTTTACATAATAAAGGGGATGTATAAATGCTTATAGCTGACATCATATTCAATGGCCAAATGCTGAAGGTTTTCCAATAAGATCACGAGTAAGACAAGGATCCCCACTATCACAGCCACTGTTTAACATGACATGGGAATCCTAGTCAGAACAATTAGGCCAGAAAAAGAAAAGACATCCAAATTGGAAAGAAAGAAGTAAAACTGTCTCTATTTACAAATGGCCTGGTATTATAGACAGAAAATCCTAAAGACTCCACCAAATATTTTAGATCTTTTCAAAAAATTGAAAAAAGTTGAAGGATACAAACTAACATAAAAATCAGTTCAGTTCAGTTCAGTTCAGTTTAGTCAGTTCAGTCGCTCAGTCGTGTCTGACTCTTTGCGACCCCATGAATCGCAGCACGCCAGGCCTCCCTGTCCATCACTAACTCCTGGAGTTTATTCAAACTCATGTCCATCAAGTCAGTGATGCCATCCAGTCATCTCATTCTCTATCGTCCCCTTCTCCTCCTGCCTTCAATCTTTCCCAGCATCAGGGTCTTTTCCAACAAGTCAGCTCTTTGCATCAGGTGGCCAAAGTATTGGAGTTTCAGCTTCAGCATCAGTCCTTCCAATGAACACCCAGGACTGATCTCCTTTAGGATGGACTGGTTGGATCTCCTTGCAGTTCAAGGGACTCTCAAGAGTCTTCTCCAACACCACAGTTCAAAAGCATCAATTCTTCAACACTCAGCTTCCTTCACAGTCCAACTCTCACATTCATACATGACTACTGGAAAAACCATAGCCTTGACTAGACAGACCTTTGTTGGCAAAGTAATGTCTCTGCTTTTCAATATGCTATCTAGGTTGGTCATAACTTTCCTTCCAAGGAGTAAACATCTTTTAATTTCATGGCTGCAATCACCATCTGCAATGATTTTGGAGCCCAAAAAAATAAAGTCTGACACTGTTTCCCCATCTATTTCCCATGAAATGATGGGACCAGATGCCATGATCTTAGTCTTCTGAATGTGGAGCTTCAAGCCAATTTTTTCACTCTCCTCTTTCACTTTCATCAAGAGGCTTTTTAGTTCTTCTTCACTTTCTGCCATAATGGTGGTGTATCATCTGGATATCTGAGGTTATTGATATTTCTCCTGGGAATCTTGATTCTAGCTTGTGCTTCTTCCAGTCCAGTGTTTCTCATGATGTACTCTGCATATAAGTTAAATAAGCAGGGTGACAGTATACAGATGTAACATACTCCTTTTCCTATTTGGAACCAGTCTATTGTTCCATGTACAGTACTAACTGTTGCTTCCTGACCTGCATGCAGGTTTCTCAAGAGACAGGTCAGATGGTCTGGTATTCCTATCTCTTTCAGAATTTTCCACAGCTTATTGTTATCCACACAGGCAAAGGCTTTGGCATAGTCAATAAAGCAAAAATATATGTTTTTATGGAACTCTCTTCTTTTTTTGATATACATGAACAACATGTTCAGCATGCTATTTGAATATGAACAGCAAACTATTTTGAAAGAAATTAGAGAAAATTATCTCATTTAGGATATCAAAACAATAAAATACCTGGGAATAAATACAAGAAGGTGAAAGCTCACTACACTGAAAAATACAAAACACTGATGAAAGAAATCAAAGAAGGTGTAAATATATAGAAAGGAATCCCTGGTCATAGATTGGAAGAAATAATACTGTTAAAATGTCTTTACTGCCAAAAGCCATTTATGCCAAAAGCAATACCTATCAATATTTCAATGCTATTTTTAAGAGAAGTAAAAAAAAAAATCCTAAAAAATTCTGGAACAAATAAAACCCTAAATAGCCAAAACAATATTCAGGATATAATCAATCTGATTTTGGTAATAACCATCTAGTGATGTCCATGTGTAGCATCTTCTCTTGTGTTGATGAAAGAGGGTGTTTGCTATGACCAGTAAGTTCTCTTAGCAAAACTCTGTTAGCCTTTGCACTGCTTCATTTTTTTTACTTCAAGGCTAAAATAACCTGTTACTCCAGGTATCTCTTGACTTCCTACTTTTGCATTCCAGTCCCCTATGATGAAAAGTGCATCCTTTCTGGGTGTTAGTTCTAGAAGGTCTTGTATGTCTTCATAGAACCATTCAACTTCAGCTTCTTCAGCATGACTGGTTGGGGCCTAGACTTGGATTACTGTGCTACTGAATGGTTTGCATTGGAAATGAACAGAGATCATATTTTTGAGATTGCATCCAAGCTCTGCACTTTGGACTCTTTTGTTATCTATCATGGCTACTCCATTTCTTCTAGGGAATTCTTTCCCACAGTAGTAGATATAATGGTCATCTGAGTTAAATCCACCCAATCCAGTCCATTTTAGTTCACTGATTCCTAAAATGTCAGTGTTCACTCTTGCCATCTCCTGTTTGACCACTTGCAGTTTACCTTGATTCATGGACCTAACAGCCCTGGTTGCTATGCAATATTGTTCTTTCCAGCATTGGACTTTATGCAATAGGTAATAAAAAATGGAATGCCAATGCCTAACACCATGCTAAGTAATTTGAAAGGTTCAGAGGATAATGCAGAGAAGACAGAGAACAGCTAGTGAAGGAGGAGAAAAACCAGTGTGCTTTGTTTTGTTTTTAAAATGATGATGTGATCACTAATCTAGAGCCACACATCATGGAATGTGAAGTCAAACGGGCTTTAGGAATCATTACTACAAAGAAAACTAATTGATATGATGGAATTCCAGTTGAGCTATTTCAAATCCTAAAAGATGATGCTGTGAAAGTGCTACATTCAATATGCCAGAGAATTTGGAAAACTCAGCAGTGGTCACAGGACTGGAAAAGGTTAGTTTTCTTTTGAATTGCAAAGAAAGGAAATGCCAAAGAATGTTCAAACTACCACACAATTGCACTCATCTCACATGCTAGCAAAGTAACGCTCAAAATTTTCCAAGCCAGGCTGCAACAGAATGTGAACTATGAACTTCTAGATATTCAAGCTGGATTTAGAAAAGCCAGAGGAACCAGAGATCAAATTGCCAACATCTGTTGGATCATCGAAAAAGCAAGAGAGTTTCAGAAAAACATCTACTTCTGCTTTATTAACTACACCAAAACCTTTGTGTTGATAACAACAAATGTGGAAAATTCTTCAAGTGATGGAAATACTAGACCACCTGACTTGCCCCCTGAGAAATCTGTATGCAGGTCAAGAAGCAACAGTTAGAACTAGCCATGGAACAACAGGCTGGTTCCAAATTGGGAAAGAAGTCAAGGCTCTATATTGTCACCCTAGTTTTTTAACTTATATGCAGAGTACATCATGTGAAATGTCAGGCTTGATGAAGCACAAGCTGGAATCAAGATTGCTGGGAGAAATATCAATATCCTCAGATATGCAGGTGACACCACCCTTATGGTAGAAAGTGAAGAACTAAAGAGTCTCTTGATGAAAGTGAAAGAGGACAGTGAAAATGTTGGGTTAAACTCAACATTCAGAAAACTAAGATCATGGCTTCTGGTCCCATCACTTTATGTCAAATAGTTGGAGAAACAGTGGAAATAGTGACAGACTTTATTTTTCTGGGCACCAAAATCACTGCAGATCGTGACTGCAGCCATGAAATTAAAAGATGCTTTCTCCTCGGATGAAAAGCAATGACCAACCTAGACAGTATATTATAAAGCAGAGACAGAGGGGAGGTCCCAAGATGGTGGAGGAATAGGACATGGAGACCACTTTCTCCCCCACAAATTCATCAAAAGATCATTTGAATGGTGAGCAACTTCCACCAAATAACTTCTAAATGCTGGTGGAGGACACCAGGCACCCAGAAAGGCATCTCGTTCCTTCAAAAGGCAGTGGGGCAAAATATAAAAGGCAAGAAGAAAGATATAAGAGTTAGGGTAGGAGACCCATCCTGGGGAGGGAGTTGTGAAGGAGGAGAACTTTCCAAACAGTAGGAAACCCTCTCACAGGCGGGATTGTGAGGAGTTTTGGAATCTCAGAGTGCAACACAACTGGGAAGAAAACAACCCACAGAATAAGTGCCTAACCACAACTCCCAGCAGAGAAGTAGCCCAGAAGCTCGCATCCACCACCAGCGAGTGGGGGATGGACAGGGAGGTGTGGGCGGCATCATAGGTCCTCAGGGTAAGACCTGGGCCTGAACGCCCTGAGGACTATCTTAGGGAGCTAAGATGAGATAGCAACCCAAACTGTGGGATCACCAGAGAGGGAAAAATACATATATATAAGAGGAGAGAAAGAACTTTCTCCCGAAAGGCTCTAACTCAACTGGCAGCCTGGCCTGCTCACAGAACAAAGGATTCAGAGAATACCAAAAGAGAGCTAGCTGGCTGAATACAGGCCCCTTCCACCACCAGAGGGAGAGAGGCCAGTGTGCAGCAGCCAGAGCCAGAAGGCAAGGGGCTGCTCTAATCTCAACCCCAAGCACCGGCATCCTCCACCAAACTGTGAGCAGGCTCCCAGTTGCTAACCACGCCTTGCTGGGATCCTGGATGGTTTACATCTGCCAGGAGGGTTGCAGCCTGAGATCAGCTCCCTAGAGAGACACAGGGCACACCTAACACCGTGCTCTCACGGTCCACCCAGGAAACCGAGCGACTGGGACCAGGGAGGTGATTAAGACGCATGGCCCACCTGGGACAGTGCTCTTGCCAAGCACCTGCTTGCCTGAGCTGCTCAGACCTGGGAAAGGCACAAAATGCACATCCAACTGAGTCTGTGCCCTTGCAGAGTACCCAAGAACCTGGACCTGAGAGGCTTAGACCTGGAAAGAGCACGAAGCACAGGGCCCACTTTGCACAGTGCCCTGCAGAGCACCCTGGAGCCTGAGCAGTGTAGACCTGGAAAGCACACGCCGCTGTGAGCAGGGGCAAACCCAGTGTGGTCCATACACTGCGAGCACTCCCCACACTTGCCACAATATCTGCTTGCAGTGTTCCTCCTCCCCACAGCACAACCGAACACATGAGCCTAAATAAGTGACCACCTTTGGGTCAGGGTGGAAATTAGATGGTAAAGAGACTTGCAAACAGAGGGAGCCAAAATAAAGAAAATGGAACAGCTTTGGAAGTGACAGGTGCAACAGATTAAAACCCTGTAGTTAACATTGACTCAGCATTGGAGGGGGCCTATAGACCTTGAGAACAAGTATAAGTTTGAACAAGGAACTATCTGAAACTGAACTGACACCACATTGCCCACAACAGCTCCAGAGAAATCCCTAGATATACTTTAACAATTATCACTTTTTAATTTTTTTAAGTTCTTTATTACTCCTTTAATTTTCACTGTTATAACCTACTATTACCTTGCAAAAAAAGACCCTATTTTAAAATAAATTTCATATATATATATATATATATTATAATTTTTGTGATTGATTTTATTTTGTATTTTTCATATTGTATTTTTGAGAGCCTAACCTCTACTCTAGGTTTTTAATCTTTGCTTTTTGGTATTGTTTTCAACTTTATGCCTTTAAGAATTGAATCTTCAGTATCCAGTTTCACTTAGGGATATGATTACTGCCTTGATTGCTCTCTCCCCCTTTGAGTCTCCCTTTTTCCCCGCAGGTCACCTCTATCTCCTTCCTCCCCCCTCTCTTCTCTGCTTAACTCTATGAACCTCTCTGGGTGTTCCAGGCTGTGGAGAACACTTAGAGATCTGATTACTGGCTAGATTGCTCTCTCCCCCTTTGACTCCCCCTCTTCTCCTCCTGGTCACCTCTGTCTCCCACCTCCCTCTTCTCTTCTCCATGTAACTCTGGAAGCCTCTCTGGGTGTCCCTCACTGTGGAGAGTTGTTTCACCATTAACCTAGATGCTTTATCATCTGTGTATGGATGGAAAAGCCGTGAGGCTACTGTAAGAATAAGACTGAAAGTCAGAGGTAGGAGGCTTAACTCCAAATCTTGAGAACACCATAATACTCCTGATTCCAGGAAACACTAATTGACAAGAGCTCATCCAAAAGCCTCCATACATACACTGAAACCCAGCTTCACCCAAGAGTCAACCAGTTACAGAGCAAGACATAGCAGGCTAATTCTCCAGCAAAGCAGGAACATAGCCTTGAGCATTAAAAGGCAGGCTACGCAAAGCCAAACCAAACCCAAAGACCCCTCAAGACTCACTACTAGACACTTCATTTCACTCCAGAGAGGAGAGATCCAGCTCCAGCCACCAGAACACAGATGAGAGCTTCCCTAAACAGGAAACCTTGACAAGCCACTTGTCCAACCCCACCCACAGCGAGGAACCTCCACAATAAAGAGAAACAACAAACTTCCAGCCTACAGAAAGGGCACTCCAAACACAGCAATCTAAACAAAATGAAAAGGCAGGGAAATATTGAGCAGGTAAAGGAATATGATAAATACACACTAAACCAAACAAAAGAGGGGGAGATAGGGAGTGTACCTGAAAAAGAATGCAGAATAATGATAGTAAAGATGCTTCAAAATTTTGAAAACAAAATGTAGTTACAGAAAAATAGATTAAACAATTGAGAAGATGCAAGAAATATTTAACAAGAACCTAGAAGAAATAAAGAAGATGCAATCAATAATGAATAATGTAATAACTGAGCTCAAAAGCAGTCTGCAAGGAAACAATAGTAGAACAACTGAGGCAGAAGAGAGGATAAATGAGGTGAAAGATATAATATTGGAAATAAGTGAAGCAGAGAGAAAAAAAGAAAAAAGAGTTAAAAGAAATGAGGACAACCTTAGAGACCTCTGGGACAATGTTAAACACCCCAACGTCTGAATCATAGGAGTCCCAGAAGAAGAAGACCAAAAGAAAGGGCATGAGAAAGCATTTGATGAGATAATAGTTGAAAACTTCCCTAATATGGGGAAGGAAATAGTCATCCAAGTCCAAGAAATCCAGAGTCCCAAACAGGATAAACCCAAAGCGAAACACCCCAAGACACATATTAATCAAATTAATGAAGATCAAACACAAAGAACAAATATTAAAAGCAGCAAGGGAAAAACAACAAATAACACACAAGGGGATCCCCATAAGGATAACAGCTGATCTTTCAATAGAAATTCTTCATGCCAGAAGGGAATGGCAGGACATATTTAAAGTGATGAAAGAGAAAAAGCTACAATGCAGGTTCTTGCTACCCAGCAAGAATCTCATTCAAATATGAAGAATAAATCAAAAGCTTTATAGACAAGCAAAAGCTGAGAGAATTCACCACCAAAAATCCAGGCCTTCAACACATGCTAAAAGATCTTCTCTAGACAGGAAACACAGAAAAGGTGTATAAACTCAACCACCCCCCAACCCCCGCAAAAAAAAAAAAGTAAATGGCAATGAGATCATATTTCTCAATAATTACCTTAAATGTAAATGGGTCGAATGCCACAAAAAAAAGACAAAGACTGGCTGAATGGATATAAAAACAAGATCCCTATATATACTGTCTACAAGAGACCCACCTCAAACCAAGGGACACATACAGACTGAAAGTGAAGGGCTGGAAAAAGATATTTCACGAAAACGGAGACCAAAAGAAAACAGGAGTAGCAATACTCATATCAGATAAAATGGACTTTGAAATAAAGGCTGTGAAAAGAGACCAAGAAGGACACTACATAATGATCAAAGATCAATCCGAGAAGAAGATATAACAATTTAAAATATATATGTACCCAACATAGGCGTACCACAATACATAAGGCAAATGCTAGCAAGTATGAAAGGGGAAATTAACAGTAGCACAATAATAGTGGGAGACGTTAATAGCCCACTCACACCTATGGATAGATCAACCAAACAGAAAATTAACAAGGAAATACAAACTTTAAATTATACAATGGGCCAGTTAGACCTAATTGATATCTACAGGACATTTCACCCCCAAACAATGAATTTCACCTCTTTCTCAAGTACACATGGAACATTCACCAGGATAGAACATCCTGGGCCATAAATCTAGCCTTAGTAATTTCAAAAAATTGAAATCATTTCAAGTGTCTTTTCTGATTAAAATGCAGTAAGATTAGATGTCAACTACAGGGGGAAAAAACTATTAAAAACACAAACATATGGAGGCTAAATACACTTCTGAATAACAAATCATGGAAGAAATCAAAAAGGAAATCAAAATATGCATAGAAACAAATGAAGATGAAAACACAACAACCTGAAACCTAAGGGATTCTATAAAAGCAGTGCCAAGGGGAAGGTTCATAGCATTACAAGACTAGCTCAATAAAGAAGAGAAAAATAAAATAAATAGCCTAACTTTACACCTAAAGCAACTTGAAAAGGAAGAAATTATGAACCCCAGGGTTAGTAGAAGGAAAGAAATCATAAAAATTAGGGCAGAAATAAATGAAAAAGAAACAAAGGAGACCATAACAGAAATCAACAAAACTAAAAGCTGGTTCTTTGAGAAGATAAATAAAATAGACAAACCATTAGCCAAACTCGTCAAGAAAAAAGGGAGAAGAATCAAATCAACAAAATTAAACAAAAATGGAGAAATCACAAGAGACAACACAGAAATACAAAGGATCATAAGAGACTACTATCAGCAACTATATGCCAATAAAATGCACATCTTGGGAGAAACGGATGAATTCTTAGAAAAGTAAAGCCTTCCAAAACTGAATCAGGAAGAAATAGAAAATCTTAACAGACCCATCACAAGCACAGAAATAGAAACTGTAATCAAAAATCTTCCAATAACAAAATCCCAGGACCAGAAGTCTTCACAGGTGAATTCTACCAAAAATTTAGAGAAGAGCTAACACCTATCCTACTCAAACTCTTCCAGAAAATTGCAGAGGGAAGTAAACTCGCAAATTCATTCTATGAAGCCACCATCACCCAAATACCAAAACCAGACAAAGATGCCACAAAAAAAAAGAGAAAACTACAGGCCAACATCACTGATGATCATGGATGCAAAAATCCTCAACAAAATTCTAGCAAACAGAATTCAACAACATATTAAAAAGGTCATACATCATGACTAAGTGGGCATTATCCCAGGGATCCAAGGATTCTTCAATATTTGCAAACAATCAATGTGATACACTGCATTAAAAAATTTAAGGATGAAAACCATATGATTATCTGAATAGATGCAGAGAAAGCCTTTGGCAAAATTCAACACCCATTTATGATAAAAAAAAATTAAAAAAAAAAAAACTCTACAGAAAGCAAGCATAGAAGGCACATACCTCAACATAATAAAAGCCATACATGATAAATCCAGAGCAAACACTATCCTTAATGGCAAAAAATTGAAAGCATTTCCACTAAAGTCAGGAATAAGATAAGGGTGCCCCCTCTCACCACTACTATTCAACATAGTTTTGGAAGTTTTAGTCACAGAAATCAAAGAAGAAAAAGAAATAAAAGGAATGGAGATTGGAAAAGAAGTAAAACTCTCACTGTTTGCAGATGACTTGATCCTCTACATAGAAAACCCTAAAGATACCACCAGAAAATTACTAGAGCTGATCAATGAATATAGTAAAGTTGCAGGATGTAAAATTAATACACAGAAATCCCTTGCATTCCTATACACTAACAATGAGAAAACAGAAAGAGAAATTAAGAAAAAAAAAAAAAAAAACATTCACCATTGCACTTAAAAGAATAGACTACTTAGGAATAAATCTACCTAAAGAAAAAAAAAAAGACATAACTATAAAACACTGCCAAAAGAAATCAAAGATGATGCAAATAGATGGAGAAATATACCATGTTCATGGATTGGAAGAATCAATATAGTGAAAATGAGTACACTACCCAATACAATCTCTAGATTAAATGCAATCCCTCTCAAGGTACCAACGGCATTTGGAAATACAAAAAAACCTGGAATAGCCAAAGCAATCTTGAGAAAGAAGAATGGAACTGGAAGAATCAACCTTCCTGACTTAAGATTAGACTACAAAGCTGCAGTCATCAAGACAGTATGGTACTGGCACAAAGACAGAAACATAGATCAATGGAACAAAATAGAAAACCCAGAGATAAATCCATGCACCGATGGGCACCTTATCTCTGACAAAGGAGCCAAAAATATACAATGGGGAATAAACAATTTAACAAGTGGTGCTGGGAAAACTGGTCAACCACCTGTAAAAGAATGAAACTAGAACACCTTCTAACACCATACACTAAAATAAATTAAAAATGAATTAAAGAACTAAATGTAAGACCAGAAACTATAAAACTCCTAGAGGAAAACATAGGCAAAACACTCTCTGACATAAATTACAGGAAGATCCTCTATGACCCACCTCTCGGAGTAATGGAAATAAAACCAAAAATAAACAAATCAGACCTAATTAAACTTAAAAACTTTGCACAATGAAGGAAACTATAAGCAGGGTGAAAAGACAGTCTTTTGAATGGGAGAAAATTAATGAAGCAACTGACAAAGTATTAATCTCTAAAATACACAAACAGTTCATGCATCTCACTCCCAGAAAAATAAATGACCCAATCAAAAAGTGGGCCAAAGTTCTAAACAGACATTTCTCCAAAGAAGACACACAGGTGGCTAACAAACACATGAAAAAATGCTCAATATCACTCATTATCAGAGAAATGAAAATCAAAACCACAATAAGGTACCATCTCACATAGGTCAGAATGGCTACTATCAAAATGTTTACAAACAATAAATGCTGGAGAGGGTGTGTAGAAAAGGAACCCTCTTACACTGTTGATGGGACTGCAAACTAGTACAGCCACTATGGAGAACAGTGTGGAGGCTCCTTAAATAACTGAAAATAGATCTGCCATATTGCCCAGCAAACCCACTACTGGGCATACACACTGAGGAAACCAGAACTGAAAAAGTCATATGTGCCCCGGTGTTCATCACAGCACTGTTTACAATAGCTGGGATATGGAAGCAACCTAGATGTCCATTGGCAGATGAATGAATAAGAAAGATGTGGTACATATACCAAATGGAATATTACTCAGCTATTAAAAAGAACACATTTGAATCAGTTCTAATGAGGTGGATGAAACTGGAGCCTTTTACACAGAGTGAAGTAAGTCAGAAGGAAAAACATCAATACAGTATATTAATGTATATATATGGAATTTAGAAAGATGGTAACAACAACCCTATATACGAGACAGCAAGAGTCACAGATATAAAGAACAGACTTTTGGACTCTATGGGAGAAGACATGAGTGGGATGATTTGAGAGAACAACATTGAAAGAAGTATATTACCATATGTGAAATAGATAACTGGTTCCAGTTGAATGCATGAAACAGGGCAGTTAAAGCCAGTTCACTGAGACAACCCAGAGGGATGGGATGGGGAAGGACATGGGAGGGGGTTTCAGGATGGGGGACACATGTACACCCATGCCTGATTCATGTCAATGTATGGCAAAAACCACCACAATGTTGTAAAGTAATTAGTCTCAAATTAAAATAAATTAATTAATTTTTCTTTAAAAAAAGCACAGACATTACTTTGTAACAAGGATCCATCTAGTCAAAGCTATGATTTTGCCAATAGTCATATATGGATGTGAGAGTTGGACTATAAAGAAAGCTGAGCACTGAAAAATTGATGCTTTTGAACTGTGGTGTTGGAGAAGATGCTTGAGAGTCCCTTGGACTGTAAGGAGATCCAATTAGTCAAACCTAAAGGAAATCAGTCCTGAATATTCATTTCAACTTCAGCTGAAACTGAAGCTTTCAGTGATGAAAGCTGAAACTCCAATACTTTGGCCACCTGATGCGAAGAACTGACTCATTGGAAAAGACCTTGATGGTGGGAAAGATTGAAGGCAGGAGGAGAAGTGGATGACAGAGGATGAGATGGTTGGATGGCTTCACCGACTCGACGGACATGAGTTTGAGTAAACTCTAGGAGTTGGTGATGGACAGGAAGGCCTAGCATGTTGCAGTCCATGGGGTTGCAAAGAGTTGGACATGACTGAGTGACTGAACTGAACTGAACTGACTGAATCTTATGAAAGAAGAGCAAAGATGGAGGTATCATCCTTTCTGATTTCAAATTATATTACAAAGTCTACTCACCACAATAGTGTGTTATTGGCATAACTAAGGTCATTCAGATCAATGGAACAGAATAGAGACCCAAGAAATAAACCCATAAATATATTATCAGTTAATTTATCTCAAGAGAGTTTAGGAATATACAATGGGGAAAGAAAGTTTCTTTAAGAAATGATGTTATAGTAGCCACATGCAAAAGAATGAAACTGGACACAAATCTTACACTACATGTGTGTGTGAAAATTAATTCAAAAGCCAATGAAAGACTTGAACATGAGGCCTGAAATCATAAAAATCCTAGAAAAAATTCAGGAGCTAAGCACCTTGAAATTGGTCATGATGATGATTTTTTGGATCTGACACCAAAAAGGCAAAAATGTCAAAAATAAACATATCAAATTAGGTACAGCAAAGTAAATCATCAACAAAATGAAAAGTCAGTCTATCGAATGGGAGAAAATATTTGCAAACCATATATGTGATAAGGAGTTAATATCCAAAATATATAAAAAATTATTTAAAATAAATAGCAAAAGTGAAAGAAACCAATTAAAAACTGGATAGGAGATCTGAATAAATATTCTTCCAAAGAAGACATACATGTGATCAACAGGTACATGAAAACGTACTCTACATCACCAATCATTTGTTGTTCAGTCACCAAGTCTTTGCAATCCCATGGACTGCATCATGCGAGGCTTCCCTTTCCCTCACGATTTCCATGAGTTTGCCCAAATTCATGTTCATTGAATTGGTGATGCCATCAAGTGATGCACCACTGATCATTCAGTTCAGATCAGTTGTTCAGTCGTGTCCAACTCTTTGCGACCCCATGTATCGCAGCACGCCAGGCCTCCCTGTCCATCACCAACTCCCAAAGTTTACTCAAACTCACGTCCATCGAATCAATGATGCCATCCAGCCATCTCATCCTCTGTTGTCCCCTTCTCCTCCTGCCCCCAATCCCTCCCAGCATCAGGGTCTTTTCAAATGAGTCAGCTCTTTGCATGAGGTGGCCAAAGTATTGGAGTTTCAGCTTCAGCATCAGTCCTTCCAATGAACATCCAGGACTGATCTCCTTTAAGATGAACTGGCTGAATCTCCTTGCAGTCCAATGGATGCTCAAGAGTCTTCTCCAATACCACAGTTTAAAAGCATCAATTTTTTGGCACTCTTCATCATTAGGGAAATGCAAATGAAAACCATAATGAGATATCACCTCACACCTGTCAGAATGGCCATCAACAAAAAGAATACCAAATTTTGGCAAGGATGTAGAGAAAAGAGAATTCTTTTACTCTGTTGATAGGGATGTAAATTGGTACAGACACTATGGAAAACAGTATGGAGATTCTCCACAAAGCTAAAAATAGAACTACCATATGATTAATCTACTCTATTCCTGGGTATATATCCAGAAGAATTGAAAATACTAATCCAAAACGATATGTGTACCACAATGTCTGTAGTGACACTGTTTATAATAGCCAAGACATGGAAGCAACCCATGTGCCCATCAACAGATGATCATCTTAAGAAGATGTGGTATACACATGCACACACATAATGGAATATTGATATTACTCAACCATAAAAATAATGAAATTCTACCATCTGCTGCAATATGGATGGATCTGGGGCAAATGGTGCTTGGTGAAATAAGTCAGAGAAATACTGTATGTTATCATTTATATGTGGAATCTAAAAAACAAACTGAATGAATAACAGAGTGAAACCACATTCATAGAGAACAAACTAGGGATTAACAGTAGGGAAAGGAATGTAGGGGTGCAGGCTTAACAGGTAAAAAATAATATGCATAAAACATACAAGCTACAAAGATATGTTGTACATCACAGGGAATATAGCCAATATTTTGTAATAACTATAAATGTAGCATAATCTATAGAAATTTTGAATCACTATGCTATATACCTGAAACTAATATATGCATATATATATATACACATATATATATACTAAAACATTTATATATATAAACTAATATATTTATATATATAGCATACATGCATATATATACATGCATATGTAAAGTAAATCAACTATACCTCACTTGAAATAACACTATGGAGCAAAGAAGAAATATCAATGAAATTTTAAAAAACTAATGTTTTTGCCTGAATGAAAATGAAAATTCAACTTAGAAAAAGTGATTCAGCAAAATCAGTGCTTACAGGGAAATTAAATGCATCTATTAGAAAACAAACCTGGAAATCCATACTCTAAGCTTCTACATTAAAAATTTAGAGACATAGAGCAAATTATATTCAAAACCTAGAGAAGAAAATGGCAACCCACTCCAGTACTCTTGCCTGGAAAATCCCATAGATGCAGAAGCCTGGTAAGCTACTGTCCACGGGGTCCCAAGGAGTCAGACATGACTGAGTGACTTCCCTTCATAATCAAAACAAACAAAAATAATAATATAAATTAGAACAGAAATAGATTAAACTGAAAACAGGAAATCAGTAAAACCAAAGGAGGTCAAAAGAAGATATTAAAAGTAAGTGCATTTGTATAAAAAGCTTGCTTGCATAAGTGTACATCCAATAAATTGTTTTATGTGCATAAATAAATGAATATACGCAACACTAATTTCTCTACTAATACATGAAATCAGTAAAAGTCAACATACTGTGACATGCAAAATCACAAGATGTGTTGGTTTATCTAGACAATGCTGTCTCGAGAATCAGCAGAATTTTATTTTTGTTGAATTGTGTTTAATTCTTATAACCTCAGATTTTATTGAAGGATACAATAATAAATGATGAAAGTGAAAGAAGAGAGTGAAAAACTTGGCTTAAAACTCAACATTTGAAAAATAAGATCAAGGCATCTGGTCCCATTACTTCATGGCAAATACATGTGGAAACAATGGAAACAGTGAGACATTTTTTTGGTGGGGGGTGATGCTCCAAATCACTACAGAGGGTGACAGCTGCCATGAAATTAAAAAACACACACACACATTTGTTCCTTGGAAGAAAACCTATGACCAATCTAGACAGTATACTAAAAAGCAGAGACATTACCTTGCCAACAAAGGTTCAGGTAGTCAAAGCAATGGTTTCTCCAGTAGTCATGTATAGATGTGATAGTTGGACTATAAAGAAAGCTGAGCACAGAAGAATTGATGACTTTGAACTGTGATGTTGGGGAAGACTCTTGAGAGTCCCTTGGACTGCAAGGATATCAAACCAGTCAATCCAAAAGGAAACCAGTCCTGAATGTTCATTTGAAGGACTGATGTTGAAGTTTGAAACTCCAATACTTTGGCCACCTGATGCTAAGACCTGACTCATTCGAAAGGCCCTGATGCTGGGAAAGATTAAAGGCAGGAGGAGAAGGGGACGACAGAGGATGAGATGGTTGGATGGCATCACCGATTCGATGGACACAAGGTTGAGTAAACTCCAGGAGTTGGTGATGGACAGGGAAGCCTGGCATGCTGCAATCCAAAGGTTTGCAAAGAATCAGACATGACTGAGCAACTGAACTGAAATGAACTGAACAATAATAAATAACTTAATGCAAGAGACAACTCTACATGTAGACATCACCAGATGGTCAATACTGAGATCACATTGATTATATTCTTTGTGGCCAAACATGGAGAGGCTCTCCACAGCCAGCAAAAGCAAGACCTTGGGCTGACTGTGGCTCAGATCATCAGTTCTTTATTGCAAAATTCAGGCTCAAAATGAAGAAAATAGTGAAAACCACTAGGACATTCCGGTATGACCTAAGTCAAATTCCTTATGATTATACAGTGAAGGTTATGAATAGATTCAAGGGACTAGTTCTGGTAGACACAGTGCGCGAAGAACTATGGACGTAGGTTCATAACTGTACAGGAGATGGTGACCAAAATCATGCTCAAGAAAAAGAAATGCAAAATGCAAACTGGTTGTCTGAGGAGGCCTTACAAATAGCTAAGAAAAGAAATGAAAGACAATGGAGAAAGGGAAAGTTATATGTGACAGAATACAGAGTACCAGAGAAAAGCAAGGAAAGAAAAGAAAGCATTCTTAAGTGAAAAATGCAGAGATAGAGGAAAACAATAGAATGGGAAAGACTAGAGATCTCTTAAAGAAAATTGGAGATACCAAGAGAACATAAAAAAAGCAAAAACATTACTTTGCCAACAAATGTCTGTTTAGTCAAAGCTATGGTTTTTCCAGTAGTCATGTATGGATGTGAGAGTTGGACCATAGAGGAGGCCGAGTGCTTAGTTTTTGATGCTTTCAAACTATGCTGTGGAGAAGACTCTTAGAATCTGGTGGACTGCTAGGAGATAAAACCAGTCAGTCCTAAAGGAAATCAACCCTGAATTTTCATTGGAAGGACTGATGTTGAAGCTTCAATACTTTGGCCACCTGATGTAAAGAGTCAACTTATTGGAAAAGACTCTGATGCTGGGAAAGATGGAAGGCAGGAGGAAAAGTGGATGACGGAGTATCAGTTGGTTGGCAAACATCACCAACTCAATGGACAAGAGTTTGAGTGAGCTCTGGGATATGGTGAAGGACAGGGAAGCTTGGTCTGCTACAGTCCATGTGGTCACAAAGAGTCAGAAGAGTCAGACATGACTAAGCAACTGAACAACAAGAAAGGGAACATATCCTGCAAAGATAGGCACAATAAAGGATAAAAATGGTAAGGACCTAAGAGAAGCAGAAGAAATTGAGAACAAGCGGCAAAAACACACTGAAGAATTCTACAAAAAAGGTCTAATGACCTGGATAACCACAATGGTGTGGGCACTCACTTTGAGCCAGACATTCTGGAGTGTGAAGTCACGTGGTCCTTAAGAAGTGTTACTACTAACAAAGCTAGTGCAGGTGATGGAATTCCAGCTGAGCTACTTCAAATCCTAAAAGATGATGCTATTAAAGTGCTGCACTCAATATGCCAGAAAATTTGGAAAACTCAGCAGAGGCCACAGGACTGTAAAAGATCAGTTTTCATTTGAGTCCCAAAGAAGTACTGCAAAAGAATGCTCAGATTAATGTGCAATTGCACTTATTTCACATGCTACCAAAATTATGCTCAAAATCCTTTAAGCTAGGCTTCAGTAGTATGTGAACTGAGAACTTCCAGATGTACAAGCTGGATTTAGAAGAGACAGAGAACCAGAGATCAAATTGTCAATATATGTTGGATCATATAAAAAGCAAGAGAATTAAATATATATATATATATATATATATATATATGTATACACACACACACACACACACACACACACACACACATATATATATATACACACATGCTTCAAAGACCACACTAAAGCCTTTGACTGTGTGAATCACAACAAACTATGGAACATTCTTGATGAAAGGGAAATATCAGACCACTTCACCTGCCTCCTGAGAAACATGTATGCAGGTCAAGAAGCAACAATTAGAACCGTACATGGAACAGTGGACTGGTTCAGAATTGGGTAAGGAGTATGTCAAGTCTGTATATGGTCACCCTGCTCATTTATCTGCTATGCAGAGTACATCATGAGAAACGCTGTGCTGGATGAAGCATAAACTGGAATCAAGATTGTTGGGAGAAATATCCACAACCTCAGGTATGCAAATGACACCACTTTAAAGGCAGAAAGTGAAAAGGAACTAAAGAGCCTCCTGATGAAGGTGAAAGAGCAAAGTGAAAAACTGACTTAAAAGTCAACATTCAAAAAACTAAGATCATGGCATCTGGCCCTATCACTTCATGGCAAATAGAAGGGAAAAAAGTGGAAGCCATGACAGATTTCATTTTCCTGGGCTCCCAACTTAACCCACAAAATTAAAAGACTCTTTTGAGGAAAAGTTATGGTAGACTGTATTAAAGAGCAGAAGCATCACTTTGCTGACAAAGGTCTGCATAGCCAAAGCTATGGTTTTTCAAGTAGCCATATACAAATGTGATTGTTGGACCATAAAGAAGGCTGAGTGCCAAAGAATTGATGCTTTTGAACTGTGGTACTGGAGAAGACTCTTGAGAGTCCCTGTGAAAGCAAGGAGATCAAACCAGTAAATCCTAAAGACATCAAACCTGAATATTCATTGGAAGGACTGATGCTAATACTCCAATACTTTGGTCACCTGATGTTCACTGCCAATTCATTGGAAAAGACCCTGATGCTGGGAAAGATCGAAGGCAGGAGGAGAAGAGGAGGAAAGAGGATGAGATTGTTGGATGCATAGCTGACTCAATGGACATGAGTTTGAGCAAAATCAGGCAGATAGTGAAGGACAGGGAAGCTTGGCATACTGCAGTTCATGGAGTTGCAAACAGTTGGTTATAACTTAGCGACTGAACAATAGCAACAACAATCCACAATTTGGAGAAGGAAATGGCAACCCACTCGAATATTCTTGCCTGGAGTATCCCACGGACAGAGGAACTTGGTTGGTTACAGGGCATGGTGTTGCAAACAGCTGGACATGACTGAGCACACATACCATCAATCCACAATTGGATATCATCAATACCATATATAGTATTTTAATAATATCATAAACTTCCTTAACTTCATGCTTTCTAATGATGTCAGTTAAATTTGAAATTTCTAGCAAGTTGCACTTGCCACTAAATCAATATTGAAGATTAAAATGCTATTAAGTTTTTAACAATATATCAGACATTAATTTGCATTTAGAATAGTTCAAGAATTATTGTTTTAATAATGTGTCCAATAAGAGTTTAATTGTTTACAGGAATTAATAACTTATTGGAATGATTTTTTCTAGATGTTGTTAGTCACTCAGTCATGTCCAACTCTTTGCAACCCCATGGACTATAGCTTGCCAGGCTCCTTTGTCCATGGAATTCTCCAGGCAAGAATACTGGAGTGGTAGCTAATCCCTTCTCCAGGGGATCTTGCTGACCCAGGGATGGAAGATGAGTCTCCTACATTGCAGGTGAATTCTTTATCATCTGAACCACCAGGGAAGCCCCACTGTTTTTTAATGCCAGTACAAATATAGATTACTGAATTAAATTCATATATTTTACAAATCTTTGTCTATCCATCAAGAAAATCAATAGAATATGCTTATACCATTGATTTATAAAACTCTTAATTAACTGCCTAGGCCATATTTTACAAGGTAATATTAACAATATTTGATCTGAGCTGGAAAAATGGGCCCTATTTGTCCTAGTGATTTGCACAGTAAGCGATTTATGATGCCTTTTACTTTTTCCACCACCAGTAAATTAAAATATGCAACTTTCTATGAGACTATTGACGATATGTTTTCATGTACAACTCTGATAATAAGGCCAAAACTACACGGATTAGAAACACAGACCTAACAGTCTCATTCACATTCATGAGACTCCTGGGAAAGTGAGATTGGGAGCCATCAGAAAAACAATAGAGGTTTTTTTGATACTAAGGAGATCTGGAATTTATACCATCGAATGATAACAAGCATGTTATGACAGGCTCAATCCTACCTTACCCAGGAAAGGACAGTGGTATCCCTGGTGCAAATGCAGGTTAAGATGAGAATGGTAGGTACTGAATGTACACAGTCATCGAGACACAGTGAAAGAGCAACTGCACTTGTTTCAATAGATAACTAAAGCAATAAGTTTGAAAAAGATTCAAGAGTGTGTGACACAGGCTTTTTTGCCTCTCTCATGATGGTTTGTATTGTAAAAGTAAATGGATCCAACAACAGGAACACCTAAACAATACTATTCCTACATTTTAAAAATTTGGGGAATTTTCAGCATTAAAATTCTTCTATGTTCATGATTTGTCAAGCTCACCAAGTTTATTGGCAAAGTTTTTTTTTTCATTTTTTTGTTTTTCTGTAATCTAATCCATGTATTAGAATTCCCCTAACTAAAGAATGCTTAAGAAAAAAAGAAAATGCTTAAGAAAAACAGTCCAAGAAGTAGTTGATGCTTTAAGGTTGATTTTAAAAATAAAATAAAATCTTTACATTTAAACTGTTAATTTTTACTCTGGAATAATGATAAGTACCATTTTCAGTAGCCCTGTAATCCATTCAGATTTTTCTAAGAATTTATTTGTGTCAATTTATATGAAAAAAAACATTTAGGAAAATTTTCTTTGGATAATTGAAAATAAAATGGGGCATGTACAACACCTGAGTCAGATATTTGGTGTCACTGCACCCCCTAATGTCCATTTATCACAGAGAAATTGGTACAGCAAGCTCACCACTAGCTGCGTCCTTTTATCACCTTGAGTAGTGGAGCCTGAGATTTATAGGATTCTGCACACTGGACTGAGTAATACCAAATACTGCACCACTATCAATCCCATTATTAAATATCAAAAAAAGATTGGGAGAGACCCTCAGACAACCTTTGTACCTTACATTTGAATAAAGTGAGAAACATAAACAGAGATAGCCCAGGGCCTTGAAAAAAGGTGGATGACACAGACAGGTGTAAAAAATAGATTTCCTGATACCTAGGTCAATACTTTTACTGCATTTTCATGTTGCCTAGCAGTACAGAGCATTGAAAATTGCGAATAAAAAAGATTTTCTTTTTCTATATAAATGTGTCCCAGAAAATAAAATATGGATCATTTCTGTAGGCCACTTTATATTTTCTCACTATATATTCTTTATTGTGTGCCTTGTAAAAGAAAAAATATACAACAAAATATTGTAAATAATAAAATGATTCTCCTCTCCCTCTTGGCCACTGTATTCCAGCCTCATTCTTCAAGACAGTAAACATCTTCCTGGTATATATACATTTTTAAAAATTCACTTACATAAGCTCTTTATTCACTTGATATGTTGAATTATCATGTATCTCAGAGTACATAATGAGAAATGCTGGCCTGGAGGAAGCACAAGCTGGAATCAAGATTGCCAGGAAAAATATCAATAACCTCAGATGTGCAGATGACACCATTCTTATGGCAGAAAGTGAAGAAGAACTAAAGAGCCTCTTGATGAAAGTGAAAGAGGAGAGTGAAAAAGTTGGCTTAAAGCTCCACATTCAGAAAACTAACATCATGGCATCTGGTCCCATCACTTCATGGCAAGTAGATGGGGAAACAGTGGAAACAGTGGCTGACTTTATTTTAGGGGGCACCAAAATCACTGCAAATGGTGACTGCAGCCATGAAATTAAAAGACTCTTATTCCTTGGAAGGAAAGTTATCACTAACCTAGACTGCATATTAAAAAGAAGAGACATTACTTTGTCGACAAAAGTTCATCTAGTCAACGCTATGGTTTTTCCAATAGTCATGTATGGATGTGAGAGTTGGAATATAAAGAAAGCTAAGTGCCGAAGAATTGATGCTTTTGAACTGTGGTGTTGGAGAAGACTCTTGAGAGTCCCTTGCACACTGCAAGGAGATCCAACCAGTCCATCCTAAAGGAGATCAGTCCTGGGTGTTCATTGGAAGGACTGATGTTGAAGCTGAAACGCCAATACTTTGGCCACCTGATGTGAAGAACTGACTCATTGGAAAAGACCCTGATGCTGAGAAATATTGGGGGCAGGAGGTTAAGGGGATGAAAGAAGATGAGATGGTTGAATGGCATCACCAACTCAATGGACAGGAGATTAAGTAAGCTCTGGGTGTTGGTGAAAGTGAAAGAGGAGAGCTCAACATTCAGAAAACTAAGATCATGGCATCCAGTCTCAACACTTCATGGCAAATATATGGGGAAACAGTGGCTGATTTTATTTTTCTGGGCTCCAAAATCACTGCAGATGGTGATTGCAGCCATGAAATTAAAAGGAGCTTACTCCTTGGAAGGAAAGTTATGACCAACCTAGACAGCACATTAAAAAGCAGAGACATTACTTTGTCAACAAAGGTCCATCTAGTCAAGGCTATGGTTTTTCCAGTGGTCATGTATGAATGTGAGAGTTGGACTATAAATAAAACTGAGCATAGAAGAATTGATGCTTTTGAACTGTGGTGTTGGAGAAGACTCTTGAGAGTCCCTTGGACTGCGAGGAGAATCAACCAGTCTACCCTAAATGAGATCAGTCCTGGATGTTCATTGGAAGGACTGATGCTGAAGCTGAAACACCAATACTTTGGCCACCTGATGCAAAAAGCTGACTCATTTGAAAAGACCCTGATGCTGGGAAATATTGAGGGCAGGAGGAGAAGTGGATGACAGAGGATGAGATGGTTGGATGGCATCACTGATTTGATGGATCTGAGTTTGGGTAAACTCCGGGAGTTGGTGATGGACAGGAAGGCCTGGCGTGCTGCGGTTCATGGGGTTGCAAACAGTCGGACACTACCGAACGACTGAACTGAACTGAACTCTGCATATAAGTTAAATAAGCAGGGTGACAATATACAGCCTTGACATACTCCTTTCATGATTTGGAATCAGTCTGTTGTTCCATGTCCATGAACAGTATTACAAGACAAAACAAACAGCATTACTGTGAAACCATAGCTGCAATTTGCTCACAGATTGATGAGATACCAGTTTGCATCCTGGCATTACAATGGGGAACCCTGAATTGCAAACTCTGAAGTCTCACCCATGGAGCAGACTCCCTCCCTGGGATGACCTTTTCCCAGTTGGAACTCTGGACTTGCTGTGTCACAGGACTTCCAGTGAGTTTGAGTCTAGATGTTGCTCAAAAACCCAATTTGGTGAGGTATCCTCTGCTGTTTCTATTTCCCTTTTCTTTTAATGTTAGTTTATTGAGAGGGAACTAGATAATTTTCTAATAAATATTTGTACTGTTTATCTGTAAATAATGAGTGGCTTATTTTGTTAACACATCCTTTGAATCTGTGACAAAAGTGAAAACTTTCAGCAAAACAGTTGTTTTCATCTTTCCAAATGTTTCCACAAGAAAATCTTTGTGATCTTATTGGAAACATCTATATGACAGATTTCTTATAAAAAGACAGAAAAACTGAAGGAACAGGTGGAAGTGTGAAAACAGAACAGGAAGAAATGAAGACATGGTGGGGGTGGTTAAGAGAGGAAAGGAGGAGAGGAAAGAAGAGAAAAAATGGAAGATAAATTAAGGAACTGAAGGAAAACAGTTAGTTTGGCATAAATAGAGGCAAAAAACTTGTCTAGTTATTTCACCCATGTGTTTACTTTCAGGAGAAGGGCTTCCCTGATAGCTCAGTTGATAAAGAATCTGCCTGCTTGCAGGAGAACTGGGTTCGATTCCTGGGTTGGGAAGATCCCCTGGAGAAGGGGAAGACTATCCACTCCAGTGTTCTGGCCTGAAGAATTCCACGGATTGTACAGACCATGGGGTTGCAGAGTCAGACACGACTGATAGACTTTCGCTTTCACTTTCAAGCTATCTACTGTCCCAAATTCACCAGCTGTGAAACTGTTCCTTCTGGACAGTATATCTGTATCCACCCTTTGTTGGAGCACTGTATAGTATTCACATGACATTCAGATAAATGCAAATAAAATAAATATGAAATACAATGTTAAACCTATCACGAAGGCAAAACTTAAAAGCCAAATAAAACTATGAACACTGGTAAACAAATGAGGGAAAATATACATTCCTGCCCATTTGGTCAAAATAGGAAGTGTCAAAGACTTCCTGAAAAGAACACTGACAACACATTTTAAATAAATAAATGATAGATAGATAAATCGATAGATGGGAACATAGATTTAGATCAATGCTTTCATGTATTCTTTGGGATCTATACCTAAAAGAGGAATTATTATGAAATAATAAAAGATATTCATTAAATCATTAATAATGGCAAAAATGGCAACAAAGTGATTTTTCCCTTTTAGGAGATAGTCCATAAAGTATAACACATCCATACCATAAAATATTATGTCTATTAAAATGAAATAAAATTCTTATAAGGTGGAAACTTTCACAAATATGTGGAGACTAAACAAAATGGTACTGAATAATCAATGGACTAAAGAAGACGTCAAAGTGAAATTAAAAAATATCATGAGACAAGTAAAAATGAAAATACAACATACCAAAACTGCTGGGGTGCAGTAAAGGCAGTTCTGAGAGGGAAGTTTATAGTGATAATATGCCCACCTCAAGAAACAAGCAGAAGCTCAAATAAGCAACCTAACTCTTTATATCTCAAGGTGTATGAATGAAATGAAACAGAGACTAGAAATATGATTTTAAAAAATCAATTTAACTAAGGGCTGCTTTTTAAAAATACACAAAAGACAAAACTTGAGCTATACTCACAAAAAAGAGGACTCATAAATAAAATGAGGAGCTATTAATTGATACCACAGGAAGGAATACAAATAGTCATGAAACTGCTATGAACAACCTTGCTGTGCTGATAAATGGGACAACTGAAAAGAAATGGGTACATTCTTAGAAACATGCAACTTACCAAATGGAATCAGGGAGACAAGAAGTCTAAACAAACCAGCCTAAAGTAAGGTGATTAAATCAGTAATTCAATACCTCCCAACAACAACAACAACAACAAATCCAGACCAAGACTCCACTGATGAACTATACCTATCATTGAAGAATTGACACCAATTTTTCTCAAAGTCTTCCAAAAACTTTGAGAGGAAACACTTGCAGATTCATTCATTCACTGAGACCAGCATCATCCTGATACTAACTAGACAAAGACACTACAAGGAAAAAATTACAAGTCGTATCCTTGATGAACATAGATGCAAAAGTCCTCAACAAAAATTTAGTGACATGAATCAAACAATTAAAAAATCATACACCATGATCAATTGGGATTTATTCAAAGGATGCAAGGATGATTCAATATCCACAAATCAAAAATTGTGATTCACTATATTAACAAAATGAAGGATCAAAATCATATGATCATCTCAATAGATTCATTAAAAAACTTAATAAAATTCAAAATGCATCATGATAAAATCCTTAACAAAGTGAGGATAGAAAGAATGTACCTTAATATAATAGAGACCATATATAACAAATTAATAGCTAATATCATGCTCAACAGGGAAAATGAAAAGATTTTCCTCTAATACCAAGAGCAAGACAAGAATGACAGTCTCATAACTTTAACTCAAAAGTCTTAGCCAAGACAATTAGGCAGGCAAGGGAAAAAAATCATTTAAATCAAAAAGGAGCAAGTAAAGCTGTTTCTATTTGTAATTAAAATGTTATTATCTATAGAAAACGCTAAAGATTGTACCAGAAAAGCTGTTAGAATAATTAAACTTAGCAAAAGAGCACGATACAAAATCAATACACAAATACCTTTGCACTCCTAGAAGCTAACAATGAACTACCAGAAAGAGAGTTAAAAAACACATTTAATTGCACCAAAAGCATAAAATGTGTAGGAATAAATTTAACTAAGGAGGTTAAGGAGGTATAACTAATGAACTGTATACTGAAAACTACAAGACACTGATGAAGTAAATTAAACAAGAAACAAATAGATGGAAAGAGTTTGTGTTCAACACAAAAAAATCAATACTGTTAAAAAGTTCATACCAACCAAATCAATCTAGAAATTCAAAGCAAATCCTATCAAACTTCCAGTGACATTTTTCACAGAAATAGAACAAACATGAAACCAAAAAAGACCCTGAATAGCCAAAACAAACTTGAGGAAGAAGAAAGCTGGATACATCAAGCTTACTGATCTCAAATTATATTAGAAATCTATGGTAGTCAAAACAGTCTGTTTTTGGTATAAAAGCAGACATATAGATCAATGAAACACAACAGAGAGCCCATAAATAAATGCATGCAAATAGGCTCAATTAATTTACAACAAAAAAACCTAAAAATATACATTAGGGAAAGGACAGTTTCTTCAATAAGTTATATTTGAAAAATTGGACAGCGATGCAAAAGAATGAAATCAGGACACTTTCTTATACCATATACAAAAAAATTACTCAAAATGGAAAAATCCTTGAATATAAGATCTGAAACTAGAAACTCTTAGGAAAAAAACTTAGGCAGTAAGCTACTTAACACTATATGTTGGCGATGGTTTCTTTGAATCTGATATCAAAACTAAGGCCAAAACAAAAGCGAAAATAAATACAAGGGACTCTATCAAACTTAAAAGTTTCTGTGCAGGAGAGTAAAATCATTAGCAAAATGAAAAGACAACCTACAAAATGGGAGACAATATTTCCCAACTATATACATTACTATTTTTGTTGTTGTTTAGTCATAAGTCATACCAGACTCTTTTGCAACCTCGTGGACTGTAGCCCGCCAGGTTCCTCTGTCCATGGCATTTCCTAGGCAACAATACTGGAGTGGGCAGCCACTCCCTTCTCCAGGGGATCTTCCCGGCCCAGGGATTGATCCTGCATCTCTTACATCTGCTGCATTGGTAGGCAGGTTCTTTACCACTAGCACCACCTGGGAAGCCCCTATACATGGTAAGAGATATATCCAAATACTGGGTTTCTCATATATTTTAGATATCTATACATAGTATTTATTTACATATTTGTCTTTATACATATTAGGTAGTGAAAGGAGCTGGGCTTCCCAATGGCTCAGATAGTAAAGAATCTGCCCACAGTGCACAAGACCTGGGTTCTATCCCTGAGTCAGGAAGATCCCCTGGAGAAGGATATTGCAACCCACTCCAGTATTCTTGCTTGAGGAATTCCACTGACAGAGGATTCTTGTGGGCTATAGTCCACGTGGTTGAAAAAGATCATACATATTATATTTAATTATATACTATTATATGAATATATTTGTATAAGTATAGATATATGTATATATTATAGATGTATATATTTATATACACATATATCCTTAGTTTACAAAGAATTTATACAGCTTAATAACAAAAGAACAATTTGATTAGAGTGAAGCAGAGGGTCTATGTAGAATTTTTTTCAAAAGAATACATAAAATGGCCAACATACATATGAAAAGGTGCTCAATATCATTGATCATCACAGAAATGGAAATCAAAAACACAGTATCACCTCACAGCCGTTAGGCTAGTTATCATCAAGAAGATAAGAAATAGCAAGTGTTGTTGTCGAGTATGTGGAGAAAAGGGAAGGCTTGTGTTCCATTAGTAGGAATGTAAATAGATGAGTTACTATGGAAAACAGCATAGAGGTATTTCAGAATTTAAAAACTTAACTACCATATGACCCAGTAGTTTAATTCCAGATATTTATCTGAAGGAAAATAAATCTCTTGTCTCAAAAGACATATGCATCCCTATGTTCATTTATTTCAGCACTATTTACAATAGCCAAAACATGGAACCAAGGTCTCCAGAATGAATGGACAGATAGGGAAGACATATCCAAACAGTATTCAGCAATAAAAAGGAAGTCCTGCCACTTGCAACAACATGGATGAATCATGGAAACTAAGCTATGTGATTTAAGTCAGAGAAAGGCAAATAACTTATGATCCCATTTACAGTGGAATCTAAAATAATATGAACTCATCAGTACAGAGAACAGATTGGCAGTTGCCAGATTTGGGCACTGGGAAGCAGACAAAGGGGGAAAAGGTGACAAAAAGGTACAAATTTCTACTGTAAGATAAAAAAGTTAATTTAGGATTCAGTTCAGTTCAGTTCAGGGGCTCAGTCATGTACGACTGCAGCCCCATGAATCGCAGCACACCAGGCCTCCCTGTCCATCACCAACACACAGAGTTCACACAAACCTATGTCCTTTGAATCGGTGATGCCATCCAGCCATCTCATTCCCTGTCATCCCCTTCTCCTCCTGCCCCCAATCACTTCCAGCATCAGGGTCTTTTCCAATGAGTCAACTCTTTGCATGAGGTGGCCAAAGTATTGGAGTTTCAGCTTCAGCATCAGTCCTTCCAATGAACACCCAAGACTTACCTCCTTTAGGATGGACTGGTTGGATCTCCTTGCAGTCCAAGGGACTCTCAAGAGTCTTCTCCAACACCACAGTTCAAAAGCATCAATTTTTCAGCGCTCAGCTTTCTTCACACTCCGACTCTCCCATCCGTACAAGATCACTGGAAAAACCACAGCCTTGACTAGACGGACATTTGTTGGCAAAGGAATGTCTCTGCTTTTTAGTATGCTATCTAGGTTGCTCATAACTTTCCTTCCAAGTAGTAAGCATCTTTTAATTTGATGGCTGAAATCACCATCTGCAGTGATTTTGGAGCCCAAAAAAATAAAGTCTCACACTTTTTCCACTGTTTATCCACATATTTCCTAAGAAATGATGGGACCAGATGCCACCATCTTAGTTTTCTGAATGTCAAGCTTTAAGCCAACTTTTTCACTCTCCTCTTTCAGGTCCATCAAGAAGCTTTTTAGTTCCTCTTCACTTTCTGCCATAAGGGTGGTGTCATCTAGATATCTGAGGTTATTGATATTTCTCCCAGCAATCTTGATTCCAGCTTGTGCTTCTTCCAGCCCAGCATTTCTCATGATGTACTCTGCATACAAGTTAAATAAGCAGGGTGACAATATACAGCCTTGATGTGCTCCTTTTCCTATTTGGAACCAGTCTGTTGGTCCATGTCCAGTTCTAACTGATGCTCCCTGACCTAAATACAGATTTCTCAAGAGGCAGATCAGGTGGTCTGGTATTCCCATCTCTTTCAGAATTTTCCACCATTTATTATGATTAGTCAAAGGCTTTGGCATAGTCAATAAAGCAGAAATAGATGTTTCTCTGATACTCTTACTTTTTTGATTAGTTCTCATCAAAAGAAAAAAATAATAACTCAGTGATGACAAATGGTAACTAAACTCATTGGTGAAAACATTTTTCAATATATAAATATATAAAATTATTATTTTGTACACGTAAATCTAATAGAATGCTGTATGTTGATTGTATCCCAATAAAAATTGAGTTTAGCTTAGTTCAGTTCAGTTGTTCAGTCGTGTCTGACTCTTTGCGACCCCATGAACTGTAGCATGCCAGGCCTCGGTCTATCACCAACTCCCGGAGTCCACCCAAACCTATGTCCATTGAGTCGGTGATGCCATCCAACCATCTCATCCTCTGTTGTCCTATTGTCCTCCTGTCCTCAATCTTTCCCAGCATCAGGGTCTTTTCAAATGAGTCAGCTCTTCACATCAGGTGGTCAAAGTTTTGGAGTTTCAGCTTCAAAATCAGTCCTACCATGAACACTCAGGACTGATCTCCTTTAGGATGGAATGGTAGGATCTCCTTGCAGTGCAAGGAACTCTCAAGAGTCTTCTCCAACACCACAGTTCAAAAGCATCAATTCTTTGGCGTTCAGCTTTCTTCACAGCACAACCCTCACATGCATACATGACTACTGGAAAAACCTTAGCCTTGACCATAAAAATAAATGCAATTAAACCCTTTAAAGCAATTATGAAGTAGTATATTTGACTGGTGATAGAAGCAAGGTTCGGTGCTATAAAGAGCAAAATTGCATAGGAACCTTGAATGCTAGGTCCATTAATCAAGACAAATTGGAAGTGGTCAAACTTCCAAGAGTAGATGTCAACACTCTAGGAATCAGTGAACTAAAACGGACTAGAATGAGTAAATTTAACTCAGATAACCATTATATCTACTATTGTGGGCAGGAATCCCTTAGAAGAAATGGAGTAGCCATCATGGTCAACAAAAGAGTCCAAAATGCAGTACTTGGATTCAGTCTCAAAAACTACAGAATGATCTCTGTTCATTTCCAAGGCAAACCATTCAGTATCACGGTAATCCAAGTCTATCCCCCAACCGGTAACGCTGAAGAAGCTGAAGTTGAACAGTTCTATGAAGACCTACAAGACAGTTTAGAACTAATACCCAAAAAAGATATCCTTTTCATTATAGGGGCTGGAATGCAAAAGTAGGAAGTCAAGAATCACTTGAGTAATGGGCAAATTTGGCCTTGGAGTACAGAATGAAGCAGGGCAAAGGCTAATAGAGTTTTGCCAAGAGAACAAACTTGTCATAGCAAACACCCTCTTCCAACAACACAAGAGAAGACTCTACACATGGACATAACCAGATGGTCAACACCAAAATCAGACTGATTATATTCTTTGCAGCCAAAGATGGAGAAGCTCCATACAGTCAGCAAAAACAAGACTGGGATCTGACTGTGGCTCAGATCATGAACTCCTTATTGCCAAATTCAGACTTAAATTGAAGAAAGTAGAGAAAACCACTAGATCATTCATGTATGACCTAAATCAAATCCCTTATGACTATATAGTGGAAGTGAGAAATAGATTTAAAGAACTAGATCTGATAGACAGAGTGCCTGATGAACTATGGACAGAGGTTCGTGACATTGTATAGGAGACAGGGATCAAGACCATCCCCATGGAAAAGAAATGCAAAAAGGCAAAATGGTTGTCTGAGGAGGCCTTACAAATAGTTGTGTAAAGAAGAGAAGTGAAAATCAAAGGAGAAAAGGAAAGATATCCCCATTTGAATGCAGAACTCCAAAGAATAGCAAGGAGAGATAAGAAAGTCTTCATCAGCGATCAATGCAAAGAAATAGAGGAAAACAACAGAACGGGAAAGACTAGAGATGGCTTCAAGAAAATTAGAGATACCAAGGGAATATTTCATGCAACGATGGGTTCGATAAAGGACAGAAATGGTATGGACCTAACAGAAGTGGAAGATATTAAGAAAAGGTGGCAAGAAGACATAGAAGAACTGTACAAAAAAGATCTTCATGACCCAGACGATCATGATGGTGTGATTACTCACCTAGAGCCAGACATCCTGGAAAGTGAAGTCAGGTGGGCCTTAGAAAGCATCATTATGAAGAAAGCTAGTGGAGGTGATGGAATTCCAGTTGAGCTATTTCAAATCCTGAAAGATGATGCTGATAAAGTGCTGTACTCAACATGACAGCAAATTTGGAAACCTCAGCAGTGGCCACAGGACTGGAAAAGGTCAGTTTTCATTTCAATCCCAAAGAAAGGCAATCCCAAAGAATGCTCAAACTACTGCACAATTGCACTCATCTCACACACTAGTAAAGTAATACTCAAACTTCTCCAAGATAGGATTCAGCAATACGTGAACCATGAACTTCCAGATGTACAAGCTGGTTTTAGAAAAGGCAGAGGAAACAGAGATCAAATTGCCAACATTCGCTGGATTATCAAAAAAGCAAGAGAGTTCCAGAAAAACACATATTTCTGCTTTATTGACTCTACCAAAGCCTTTGACTGTGTGGATCACAATAAACTGTGGAAAATTCTGAAAGAGATGGGAATACCAGACCACCTGACCCACCTCTTGAGAAATCTAAATGCAGGTCAGGTAGCATCAGTTAGAACTGGACATGGACCAACAGACTGGTTCCAAATAGGAAAAGGAGCACATCAAGGCTGTATATTGTCACCCTGCTTATTTAACTTGTATGCAGAGTACATCATGAGAAATGCTGGGCTGGAAGAAGCACAAGCTGGAATCAAGATTGCTGGGAGAAATATCAATAACCTCAGATATCTAGATGACACCACCCTTATGACAGAAAGTGAAGAGGAACTAAAAAGCTTCTTGATGGACCTGATAGAGGAGAGTGAAAAAGTTGGCTTAAAGCTCGACATTCAGAAAACTAAGACGGTGGCATCTCATTCCATCACTTCATAGGAAATAGATGGGGAAACAGTGCAAGCAGTATCAGACTTTATTTTTTTGGGCTCCAAAATCACTGCAGATGGTGATTTCAGCCATCAAATTAAAAGATGCTTACTACTTGGAAGGAAAGTTATGAGCAACCTAGATAGCATACTAAAAAGCAGAGACATTCCTTTGCCAACAAATGTCCGTCTAGTCAAGGCTATGGTTTTTCCAGTGGTCATGTATGGATGGGAAAGTCGGAGTATGAAGAAAGCTGAGCGCTGAAAAATTGATGTTTTTGAACTGTGGTGTTGGAGAAGACTCTTGGGAGTCCCTTGGACTGCAAGGAGATCCAACCAGTCCATCCTAAAGGAGATCAGTCCTGGGTGTTCATTGGAAGGACTGATGCTGAAGCTGAAACTCCAATACTTTGGCCACCTCATGCAAAGAGTTGACTCATTGGAAAAGACCCTGATGCTGGAAGTGATTGGGGGCAGGAGGAGAAGGGGATGACAGAGGATGAGATGGCTGGATGGAATCACCGACTTGATGGACATGAGTTTGAGTAAACTCCTGATGTTGGTGATGGACAGGGAGGCCTCGCATGCTGCGATTCATGGGGTCGCAAAGATTTGGACTCGACTGAGTAACTGAAGTGAACTGATATTAACTATTAAATGATTTTTAATACTGACAAAAATGGAAACAGTGAATGTCTACTTATAATTATGTGGTTTATAGAGTATAGCACATCCACATATAGAAAATTCTGCATTTCTTAAAAAAAAGTTCCAATGAAGAAATCTTAACCGCTCTAGATAATTGCATGTATTATATAACCTCAATAATAACATCAGAGGAATAATAATGCCTAATGGGAAAACAGACCCCAGCACAAACTATAAAGTTTAGAAATAGACCTGTTTAATAAAACAATTTAATAGAGTAAGTGGTGAAGGTGGTGTCAACACCCAGAATATGACAGCACAATCTGTTGGCAAAGCTGTGAGGACATAAGCTGACAGGAATGTTAAACTGTACAAATCCCCATTCCATGGATGGAAACTTCCCAATATTTATCAATATTACAAAAGCATTTATCCTACTTCTGGAAATTTAGTCTATAGAATTAAATGTGCACATACAAAATGATGAGCATACAAAAGTTATTCATACTAACATATTTGTAAGAAGAACCCCAAATGTCCACCAACAGGGGACCAGATAAATAAACTATGGCATGATGCTAAAAGAGTAGATCTCATCACAAGAAAAAGAAATTCACAAATATATGTGTTAACTAAGCTGACTGTTAGGACTTCCCTAGTGGCTCAGACTGGAAAGCCTTTGTCTACAACGCAGAAGACCTGGGTTTGATCCCTGTGTCAGGAAGATCCCCTGGAGAAGAAAATGGCAACTCACTCCAATACACTTGCTTGGAAAAATTCCATGGACAGAGGAGCCTGGTAGGCTACAGTCCACAGTGTCACAAAGAGTTGGACATGACTGAGCCACTTCACTTTCACTTAAGTTAACTGGTCATCTATTTGATATCCATACAAATACCGAATCATTAAGTTGTATACCTAAAGTTAACATTATATGTCAAATAAATCTCAAAAAAAAAAAAAAAAATCTAAGGTGCAACCATACACACATGAAAGAAAAAAAAAAACTGGAGACGATTCAGCAGGATCTATGAAATAATATCCAATAAAGAGTATAGAAAAGGTAGATGTATAATCTAAGAATTTTACTACAATATTGTAAACTAATTAGTCTCCAACTAAAATAAATAAATTTTAAAAATAGTAAATAAACACCCAGTTGAATTATTAAATTTGTAGTGCAAGTCCACATGGTTTTATGGGAAAAAAAAAGAAACTCAATCTTTTAATGGACACTTGACATGTAGGAACAAAAAATATGATTTCAGAATATCATTAATATTTTTGAAAGATATAAAAGGAAAAAAGTTATGTTTAGTCAAGTATTACTAAAAGAAATAAAAAATCTTTCCACAAGGAAGGTCCAAACTACAGTGGTAAAATCTTGTTAAAAGCTTTAATTTGGTATTTGAATATCCACCTCACCAAAAAATTCAAATACTTTATTGGGAGATCAGATGAATTTTGAAACTACTTTCAACCTTCTGTCTCTAGCCTTCAACCAACTATCCCTAACCTTTGAGAAGATACAAATTAAAAATTGAAAGAAGGTTGTATAATAAAATTTCCAAATATTTCTGAGGTGACAAAATGAACTGTAAAAATAATCTTACAATTTGCTTTAATGGCTCCCTTCTGAAATATACAGATGTTAATTGTATCTATTATGTATAATAAAAATATCTTATGTCATTAAAAAAAAGAATTTTACTTTTAAAATGAAGTAAAATATTGAATGGGTATATAATCTTAAGACTATGACCTATGGGTAGAAATACAAAGGGATATATAATTGACCCTTGAACAATATAGTTAAAAGTGCATGGTCCACTTATGTGCAGATATTTTCAACAAACGTTCAGCTGGCCCTCTGTATTCATGAGTTTTGCAACCATGGATTCAACTGCCTGTGGACTGAATCCTGCCCACGGAGGTGCTGACTGGACTGTGTGATTTTATAGGAGGAACCTGAGCATCAGTGGAGTCTGGTGTATGCTGGGGCTCCCGGAACCAAGCCCCGGGGAGTTCAGATGGACAACTCTATGAGACTGCTAATATGTGTCACACAGAAAAAGAGAGCTGGCACTGATGTGGGGGGAAGGAAAAAAATAATGAAAGGAGAATAATACTAGTGAGAATACAGACTACATATAAAATATATTCACAATTATGGTGGTTTCCAAACCTGTCCTCCTAATGAACTGTGCCTCCCAAAACTTACAAATTTGTGTGGTTCCCTGGCCTTAAAACTAGGCCAATCTTGGTGATGTACTTGACCCAGAGAATCTTACAGACTGACAATCTGTGGTTGCAGACTCAACCCATCGAACACCGTCCAGTTACCCACTAGGACTGTCAGACACTCATTCTTCAAATGCAGAGTCTCAGAAAAGCCCCTGGGCTGTGAGAAGTACAGGCCCCGAGGAGAGGCCGTGTGCTTACAGGCAGACCCCCTGCTTTCAGGCAGCATCAACTGCCTCCACATGACTGAGGCACCTCGGCATCCAGCCCAGCAGGGCTTAAAATGACTCCAGCCCCAACTGCCACCTGCCAGCACACAAGGGACTTCAAGCCAGGACTCACCAGAGAGCCTTGTCCACCATGCCCAAGTGAGAAGTAATTAGACTGCTTTCGGCTTAAACTACCAATTCTGGGGGGTTTTGTTACACAGCTAAAAGCAATCATGTTGACATATTAATGAAAAATTAAGCATAGTATGAAAATATTTATAAATATCAACAAGAAATTATTTTCAAAAGTAGAGAAAAGAAGACTTGATCTGGACCTAGATAAGGGGGGAAAAGGTCAGAGTGGCCATCATTAAAAGTTTACAAATAAATGAAGGAGAAGGTGTGGAAAAAAGAGAATTCTCTTGCACTTGGTGGGATTGTAAGTTGGTATAGCCTCTATGGAGAACAGTATGGAGGTTCCTCAGAAAACTAATAATAGAGCTACCATATGATCCTGCAATCCCATTCCTGGGAATATACCCAAACAATAATTCAGAAAGACACATGTACCCCTGTGTTCACAGCTGCACTATTCACAATAGCCAAAGCATGGAGACAACCTGTATGTCCTCTGAGAGATGAATGAAGACAACGGGGTATAGATAGATACATACATACATGAATCAGTTCAGTCAGTTCAGTCACTGTCATGTCCAACTCTTTGCGATCCCCAGAACCGGAGCATGCCAGGCCTCCCTCTCCATCACCAACTCCTGGAGGCCACTCAAATCCATGTCCATTGAGTCAGTGATGCCATCCAACCATCTCATCCTCTGTCATCCCCTTCTCCTCCTGCCCTCAATTTTTCCCAGCATCAGGGTCTTTTCCAGTGGAGTCAACTTTTCACATCAGGTGGCCAAAGTATTGGAGTTTCAGCTTCAGCATCAATCCTTCCAATGAATATTCAGGACTGATTTCCTTTAGGATGGACTGGTTGGATCTCCTTGCAGTCCAAGGGACTCTCAGGAGTCTTTTCTAACACCACAGTTCAAAAGCATCAATTCTTCAGCACTCAGCTTTCTTTATAATCCAATGCTCACAATCCACACATGACCACTGGAAAAACCATAGCCTTGACTAGATGGACCTTTGTCGACAAAGTAATGTCTCTGCTTTTCAATATGCTGGTCATATTTCAACATGTTGGTCATAACTTTCCTTCCAAGGAGTAAGCATCTTTTAATTTTATGGCTGTAATCACCATCTGCAGTGATTTTGGAGCCCAGAAAAATAAAGTCAGCCACTGTTTCCACTGTTTCCCCATCTATTTGCCACTTGATATTTGGTTACTTGTTGCTGAATTCTTCACAAGATTCCTGTCTTCTATTTCTCTGCAATATCATAGTCTCATATAAAAGACAGAGACTGTTGAAACTAAGAAAGATGTTCAGTGTAGTATGCATTTCCATCTTGTCTGTGGTACTCTTAGCACTGATACATCTGTGTGCTCTATGCCAACACCACACGGCCTTGATTATAGATTTATAACAGGACTTCGGCTTTTTTATTGTGTCCAGTATGGTAAAATATAACAGTAATTTTCCTTTGAAGATTATCGGTAATATTCACAGTTATTCTTTTATAAGATGTTAAATGGGCTTCCCTGATAGCTCAGTTGGTAAAGAATCCACCTGCAATGCAGGAGACCCCGGTTTGATTCCTGGGTCAGAAAGATCCCCTGGAGAAGGGATAGGCTACCCATTCCAGTATTCTGGCCTGGAGAATTCCATGGACTGTATAGTCCATGGGGTCACAAAGAGTCAGACACGACTGAGCAACTTTCACTTTCACAAGATGTTAAATGATTTCCCATTTTCCATGCACTCCAACACATCAGCAATAATATACCAAAAAATAGATTTTAGTTGAATTACACTTAGAAAAAATTTTATAAAAGATTAACATTTTTATAATATAAAGACAGGTCAACCAAGAGAGTTTAATCCTTATTAGAGGATTAAACTACAGAAGTAGTGACTGAGCATGAATCTTGATGAATGAATGTATTTCTATTAGGTAGAGATGAGAAGGAGCATTTTGGGAAAAGAAAACAGCAAACCGTGAAGACAGGCATTACTAGTCATGTGTAATATAATGCACGGACAGATTTATGTCTGGCCAGAGAGCTACATAATAGCTTTAAAATGAATAGGAGTAAACACTCATTTCCCAAATTAAAGTTGCAGTCTTTCTCTCCATGGTTATTAATATGTTGTTCTCATTTTGGGGAGAGGTTGAGGATGAAAATGCTTAGCATATTATTTTAACTCATGTTTCTATCCTATATATCAACATATTAACATCACAAAAATGGACAATTTTTGTCTGGCTTCCTTTTGTTTTTTCCCATCCAGTTATTTATTGACTTGTTCAAGGTCTTGTTGAAGGTAAACTTGTTTTCAACACTGGTTTGTATTCTGTAGTTTACTATTTTATGGAGGAATTATTTTCTTCCAAATATTTTATACAATAAAGTATATTGAGATCATTTGTATGGAAGACTGCATAAAATAGAACAATTGCTATTATTAATTCCAAACCAGTGCAGCATATAAAAAAGGTAACAATTGTTGCTCTGCTTTTTTTACATCTTAAGAATTCTGAGAAGTTCCAAAGATTGATTGTAATGGAGGAAAATGATTAATTTGACAAAATACAACTAAACATAACCCTATTTCTCATATATTTTATTAGTAAGAATCTTTCATGTTTTTCAGTGTCTCATTTAAATGTTTCTCAATTAAAGTAGCTTCTCAAGCCTTGCAAATACTTCTTTTCACTTACTGTCTTTCTATAGCAATCCTACAGAACACTGATCTCATTAAAATGAGACTGGGTGTGTTAAATGGTATGAAAATAGCTCCATTAATGGTAAATTTTTCACACTATACTTGTAGGGGGGACAGTGGGCATTGGTAACATCCAATTAACTCACCAATTTTTACAAAAGGATGTTTTCTACTAATTTAGTGAGGTGTTCTTCCTTGATTATTTTTCTGCTTCCCACTATGATAAATCTACAATTCCCAGAAGTACAGAACATTGAAGATGAACAGAGCAAAGGCTTTTCATAAAATGATATTAATAGTCAAGAGGCCAAGTGGAATCAATGGGGAAAATTAATCCTAACTCAATTTGTAATTTTTAAGCAGCTCATGCTGCTCAATACCAGAAAAACAAACCCAATCAAAAAGTAGACAAAGACCTAAACCGATATTTCTCCAAAGAAGACATACAGATGGCTTATAAACACATCAAAAGACGTTCAACATCACTCATTATCAGAGAAATGCAAATCAAAACCACAATTAAGTATCATCTCACACCAGTCAGTCAGAAAGAAAAGATAATTACTGTATATTAATGCATATAAATGGAATTTAGAAAGATGGTTCCAATGAGCCTACATGCAGGGCAGCAAAGGAGACATAGATGCAAAGAACAGACTTTTGGACTCAATAGGAGAAGGAAAGGGTGGGATGATTTGAGAGAGTAGCAGTGAAACATGTATATTACCAAGTTTCCCTTGTGGCTCAGTTAGTAAAGAATCCACCTGCAATGCAGGAGACCCGGTTTGATTCCTGGGTCAGAAAGATCCCCTGGAGAAGGAATAGGCTACCCACTCCAGTATTCTTGGGCTTCCCTTGTGGTTCAGCTGGTAAAGAATCTGCCTGCAATGTAGGAGACCTGGGTTTGATCCCTGGGTTGGGAAGATCCCCTGGAGAAGGGAAAGGCTACCCACTCCAGTACACTGGCCTGGAGAATTCCATGGACTGTATAGTCCATGGGGTCGCAAAGAGTCAGACAGGACTGAGCGACTTTCACTTTCATGTATATTACCAAATGTAAAGTAGATGATGAGTACAAGTTTCATGCATGAAGCAGGGCACCCAGAGCCTGTGCTATGGGACAATCCAGAGGGACTGTGTGGGAGGGAGATTGGAAGGGGGTTCCAGATGGGGGGGACACACACATATACCTGTGGCCACTTCATGTTGATTTATGGCTAAAACCATCACAATACTGTAAGTACCCTCCAATTTAAATAAATAAAATATATTTTTTTAAAACATAGGAAATTTTTTCATTAAGACATGCCATTTACAAATATAGTTGTTGGGTCTTTTCTTCCTAAATGTTTAAAGAGTGAATGTGAATATGGACTGAATGGGATCCTATGGGATGGAGACAGAATTGAGAAGCTGAATCCCTCACCCACCTATCAAACAACAGTATTTTCCTTTCCAGCTCCTTTCCTGTGTATCTGTGAAACAGAGCTAGGCAGCAGGTAGAGAGAAAGAGAAATTTTAAATGATCCAGATTTCCTTCAGGAGACTGAAGAGAAACCAGAAGCAGCAGAAAGAGGACAGGAAGAAAGAGTAGACCCCAGAGGCCGGGATTTCAGGGAGTGAGGAGGGAGAAGCAGAGAGCGAAGTTCAGCAAAGCCCCTGTCATTCTCGTAAGGCTGTTGATGGCGACCAACACAAGAACAATGATTTAAAAGACATTTCACTATGCATTAAAAATCTATGGCCTGCTCTTTGAAAACGTATCAGGATGTGGATAAAACTGTGAGTGCATATCAGTGACCACAGCTTTTTGGACTGTAATGTTTTGAATATACCTTTGTACAGCACTGGGGCACCCGGGCCCATTATGCAACCTTTCTTTCTTGTGTATGTGTGTTTGTGTGTATTTAGCTGACAACTGTGAGTTAGCAGTCACAGAATTTGCTGCTATTTATAGATTGTGAAAATGTGTTATTTATAGAAGGTGTGGTCGTGCTGCTAAGCTATGTCTGACTCTTTGCGACCCCATGGACTGCAGCACACCAGGCTTCCCCATCCTTCACTATCTCCCAGAGTTTGCTCAAACTCCTGTCCATCGAGTCAGTGATGCCATCCAAACATCTCACCCTCTATTGCCCCACAGAAGGTGAAAAGGTGTTATTAATACAGGAGAAAAGAAAAGAGAAGCAGAACTACCTTGGGACAAGAAATAATATGAACACATTACTGAAATACATTTCAAATATGAAATACATTTATATGTGAAACTCAGATGGCTAGAAATACAGGTTTCGTAATCTATCAGTCTGTACCATCTTGAACATGGCACTTAATTCTGCTGCCAACTTCCAACTTTGTACCCAGATCAATGTCTGTACAACCTTAAAAAAAGACCACACTGAAATAAGAATAAACCATGTATACTATGGACATGAGACTGTTGGAAAGACTCCTTTGTCATCACTGGACACTAAACAGATGTTAATGTGGAGAATATTGGCAGAAAGAGACACAAAGCCTGTAATTCCTCATTTGCTTTTCCTTGTTGTCCACACATTCACGAGTTTATAAGGACAAATATTTAACAGCTTACAGCAATCTCTCATTTTAATATACAGTTACCAGGAAAGGGAAACATACTCATATCAGATGTTTCTCTTTAGTGAAGTTTTATAAATCCCAAAGTGAAAGTTGAAGGAGTGAGTAGGAAAAATAGGTAAAGAGAGTAAACAGTACAAACTTCCAGTTATAAGATAAATCTAGGGATGTAACGTTGACCCTGGAGATGATAGTTAATAATACTGTTCTGCACCTTAGAAACTTGCTAATGAAGAGAGTAGATCTTAAAAGTTCTCATCACTAGAAAAAAAAAATTAACTATGTACGGTGATAGATAGCAACTAGACTTACTATGGTGATCATTTCACAGTATATATACAAACATTCAATCATTATGTTATATATCTAAAACTAATATAATTTATATGGCATTTAGACCTCAATTTTAAAAACAGCTGACTTCCCATAATTCACAGAGACATAATTAGATTGCTCAGGGCATCTTTAGAAGAAGCTGTCCCATGGAGTTGATATGCCCACTAGCAAGGTTTTAAAGGGCAAGCCCTTGTTATGGAGAAAGGAATTTGCGTACTTGGATATAAAAAAAAAAAAAAAAAAAAACACGAAAGTACACACACACTGACAATACTCTAACCAAAGTAAATTTTCAGAGAAATGAATATGGTAAAAGTATGAGAAAAAATATCCTTTAGTACTGAGAAAAGGACTTCTGGAGGCATATGGATTTTCATTTTTCAGGACCTGTCCTTTTTTGGCAAATGATGTGGCCAACAAGGAAATAATCTCCAAAAAATACAAAACAGCTCAACGTCAAAAAAAAAAAAAAAAAAAACAAACAAAAAAAAAACCCAGTCTAATCAAAAAATGGGAAGAATACCTAAATAGAGCTTTTTTCAAAGAAGATATACAGATGGCCAAAAGGCACATGAAACAATGCTCAACACTGTTAATTAGGGAAATACAAATCAAAACAACAATGAGGTATCAACTCACACCCGTCAGAACAGACATCATCAAAAAATCTACAAAGAATAAATGTTGGAGAGGGTATAAGGAAAAGGGAACCCTCCTACATTGCTGTTAGGAATGTAAATTGGTACAGACAGTGTGGAAAACAGTGTGGAGATTCCTTAAAAACTAAAAATAGGGCTATATTATTATTCTGCAATCCAACTCCTGGGCATATATGTAGATAAAACCACAACTTGAAAAGATGCATGTACCCCAGTGTTCAAAGAAGCACTACTTACAATAGCCAAGACATGGAAGCAACCTGATATCCAAGGAATAGACAGATAAATGGGAATTAAGATGTGGTATACACACAAAGATTATAGTCAAATCATAGGAAAAGCAAGAGAATTCCAGAAAAACATCTATTTCTGTTTCATTGACTATGCTAAAGCCTTCCACTGTATGGATCACAACAAGCTGGAAAATTCTTTAAGAGATGGGAATACCAGACCACCTTACCTGCCTCCTGAGAAATCTGTGTGCAGGTCAAGAAGATCTGCAGTTAGAACTGGATGTGGAATAACAGCCCAGTTCAAAACTGGGAAACGGGTGTGTCAAGGCTGTATATTGTCACCCTGTTTATTAACTTATATGCAGAGTACATCATGCAAAATGCCAGGCTGGATGAAGCACAAGCTAAAATCAAAATTGCCAGGAGAAATATCAATAACTTCAGATATGCAGATGACACCACCCTTATGGCAGAAAGTGAAGAAGAACTAAGGAACCTCTTGATAAGGGTGAAAGAGGAGAGTGAAAAAGTTGGCTTAAAATTCAACATTCAAAAAACAAAGATTATAGTATTCAGTCCCATCAATTCATGGCATATAGATGGGGAAACAGTGGAAACAGTGACACTTTCTTTTCTTGGGCTCCAAAATCACTTCAGCCATGCAATTAAAAGACACTTACTCCTTGGAGGAAAAACTATGACAAACCTAGATAGCATATTAGACAGTAGAGATATTACTTTGCCAACAAAGATCCATATAGTCAAAGCTATAGTTTTTCCAATAGTCATGTATGAATTTAAGAGTTGGAACGTAAAGAAGGCTGAGTGCCAAAGAACTGATGCTTTTGAACTGTGGTGTTTGAGAAGACTCTTGAGTCCCTTGGTCTGCAAAGAATTCAAACCAGGAAATCCTAAGGAAAATCAGTCCTGAATATTCATTGGAAGGACTGATGCTGAAGCTGAAGCGCCAATACTTTGGCCACCTGATGTGAAGAACCTATTCATTGGAAAAGACCCTGATGCTGCGAAGGATTGAAGGCAGAAGAAGAGGATGACAGAGGGTGAGATGGTTGAATGGCATCAATGACTCAATGGACATAATTTGAGAAAACTCCGGGAGACAGTGAAGGACAGGGAAGCCTGGCATGCTGCAGTCCACAGGGTCACAGAGTGAGACACAACTGAGTGGCTGAACAACAATAATAACATACACACACAGATACACTATAGAATACTACCTAGCCATAAAAAAAGAATGAAATAGTGTCATTTGCAGCAACATGGATGAATCTAGAAATCACCATACTAAGTGAAGTAAGCCAGACAGAAAGACAAATATAAAATAACCTTTAAATACTCAGGATAACACAGCTCAAGTTCCAAACTTAGTACACTGTCTGCATGTTTCCAAGAGGAGCTGAATGTTAAGGAATTTACATGAGTACAATTCTCATTTCTACAATAATAAAACAATAATAACTATTCTGATGGAAATTGAAACTGTTTAAATTAAACCTTTAAAAGTGAACATGGAAGTCCCTGCAGAAGAAAGCAGCTAAGTGGTCCAGTACACAATGCAGAGCAGTCCTGCCATTTCTTCTGTAGAAACAGTACATGAAAGAGAATGTTTCAGGGCAAATCTCAACTAAATCTCCCTCTTCACAGTTTCCTTCTCCCATCACACCAGGAAGACAAGACTTCTTTAAAAATGACTACTTTCAGTGTTTGATTTAAAAAAAAAGATTCTCTCAGATCATCCCACCCTCGCCTTCTCCCATAGAGTCCAAAAGTCTGTTCTATACATCTGTGTCTCTTTTTCTGTCTTGCAGGGCTGGTGAACTGGGATGACCAGAGGGATGGGATGGGGAGGGAAGTGGGAGGGGGATTCAGGATGGGGAACACATGTAAATCCATGGGTGATTAATGTCAATGTATGGCAGAAACCACTACAACATTGTAAAGTAATTAGCCTCCAACTAATAAAAATAAATGAAAAAAAAAATTGAGTCCTATAGTTCCAAACCACACATTTCATTCTGAAAACATCAGCAGTTTAGAAGAATGTGTTAATTAGGTAGTAAGGATTTCACCTCACATCACTTCTCTGGAATAAATAATCTTAATGAATAAAAATATTAAGGGTGGTTAACCCTACACTTTCATTAATATCCAGGAAATGACCCAAAGCACAGTCATTATAGATAGTCCACATCAATTTTCAAGAATCCCTTAGATTAACAAGTGTCATGGCTTTGATATAATTATAAGCTTACTTTTCATGTCAAAGACATGGTATCAAAATATATGTTTGACAGAATCAGAATTCTTCATGGAATTGAGATGATTTTTTAAACCCTGTCTCGGCTGACTACTTTATCTTAAAAGTTGTTGTTGTTCAATTGCTAAGTCATTTCCAGCTCTTTGCGACCCCATGGACTGCAGCACACCAGGATTCCCTGTCCTTCACTATCTTCCAGAGTTTGCTCCAACTCATGTCTTGAGTAGGTGATGCCATCCAACCATCTCATCCTCTGTCATCCCCTTCTGCTCCTGCCTTCTATCTTTCCCAGCATCAGTCTTTTCCAATAAGTAGGCTCGTCCCATTAGGTAGTCAAAGTATTGGAGCTTCAGCTTCAGACCACAAGTATTTGTTCTTAATTAGGCACATCTAAGTTTACTTAACCTGAAAATAAGAGGTCTGAACTACTAGAGCCTTGGCAACAGAATACGAACAGTTGGAGCAGGAAGTTATGTGATTTTCAAAAAGTTGATAAATCACAAAATCACTCTGTTCTTTGTTGTTACATTAGAGGTCAGTCATGAATGTCTTTCACCAAATACAAAGACTGGGGTGATGGATGGAGAGTGACTTGCACATATTTTAAGAATTGTCTGCACGTTTAGGAAGAAAGGAAAACACAGACTACTATGATGGAAATAGAACAAGGGATTTAAGGAAAATGTGGTGAGTAGAACTGCTCCTGCGGCCTTCACCATGTGGTAATTTCTGGGGGAACCATTTTCTATCTAGGTATCTATTCAGGAGATGCCAGAGGCTCTGAAAGTCTAACTTAGAATGGATAAGAGCATTTTGTCCACAGGAAATATAACTATGCTTGAATACTAGATAAGATATGAACAAAAATTCACAAATGTTCAGAGTTCTTGATGAATGAAAATAAATTTTAAAGTTGATAATAGCTACATAAAGTGACAAAATATGCTTAATACTGCTTACAAAAAGGCACTTTAAATATAGCAAGGAAATGCCCATTTGTGTTAGGAGCAGTGAGCTGAGAAGAAAACACACACACACACATTGTATGTTGTATTTATCCTTGAGTAATTTGGTTGATTCATGTCAATGTATGGCAAAAACCACCACAGTATTGTAAAGTAATTAGCCTCCAATTAAAATTAATTAATTAATCAAAAAAACTCAATAGCATCACAATATATCTTTAAAGATCAATTTAAGTGTGTGACCAACAGAGCTGCTGAGACTGCACAGCCTCCTGACCCATCTAGGTTCCAGGATTGCTACCCTACAGAACACCATCCAAGAATCCATGTATAATGAACCACTTAGAATCATTCTGTGAACTCCCAGACAGATGATGCTGAAGGCTCCTGTAAGAATTTCCTTGTGTTTAGATGCCCCGAAAAGGCTTAGGAAAGGGTCAGCTCTAGGTGCCAGCCCGGATGTCACTGTCACTCTGCCACATTTTGCCACACTTCAGCTACCAAGCAATTTGTACTCCTCTTCCTCCCTCTTTCTTTTGTCATCACCTGTCGAAATAAAATACATTCTTAACCTCAAGATACTTTGTGGATTTTATAAAATGTAAGAAGCCAGAATGTACATTTCTATGGGAAAAGACATGAAACACGGCCTTTGTCCTCAAGTCCTGGAGCTTCAGTAGTTGTGTCCTCTATCAGGATGCAAATATGTCCCAGGAAGAGCCCTGTCATTTCAAACTAGTGAAAAGACCCCACACGTGAGGAGTACAGTTCAGTACTAACAGGTTCTAAAGGAAAAATCAGTACTAATTATGAAGAATGGTATTTCATGTTGTGTATTTAAAATTCGCCACAATCAAAGCACAGAAAAGCTAACAAGTGATTCTTTAGAAGGATTTATTCTCTTTCAGACAGCAATGCATAGTGGGCCAGAAAGTCTGTCAGATTCTCCCAACAAAGTCACCTTATTTCATCCAAGAAAATACTTAGCAACTAACACTCAGAAACATGAAATGAAAATAGCATGAGGCATGAATAACAGCAAACACCATTAAATATGTCCAGGTTTTATTCACGTCTACCCCATAAGGTGTTTGATCATTGTTGAAGCTAAGTTGTGTTATGTAATTTGCTCAAGGTCATAGCACTCTTGAATTTAAGAATGCAATCAAGTCTTTGGCTCCAGCGATGCTTGCTGGCTTCCCAGGGAAGCTGGGCTCTGGGTTTACCCTAGGCAACTCACCTTCCTATCAGTAAAAGTGTCAGTATGTCCTGTCAAGGTGCCTCCACCTCAAACAGTCATAGATAATATCATTTCAGAAGTGGCCTCTTTCTAATTGGTAATTTCTTTCAGACATCCTTTCAGTTCAGTTCAGTCGCTCAGTCATATCCGACTCTTTGCAGCCCCATGAACTGCAGCATGCCAGGCCTCCCTGTCCATCACCTACTCCTGGAGCTTACTCAAACTCGTGCCCATTGAGTTGATGATGCCATCCATCCATCTCATCCTCTGTCGTCCCCTTCTCCTCCTGCCCTCAATCTTTCCCAGCATCAGGGTCTTTTCCAAAGAGTCAGTTCTTTGCATCAGGTAGACATCATTTATACTTTATTATTCCCCAAACAATTTGGAAGTTTGAATAATTAAGCACATAACAGTCTCCTCCCAAATGATGTGGGAAATATAAAAAGGAAAGGATGTCCAAAAGAATCTACCCTGAGGATAAGGCCTCCTATAAAAGGTTATTATCTGATGACACTGACCAGGTGGGCAATTTGAAAATCTCCCAGACCTCAATTCTAAAATTATATTTTATTAAAAAGACGTTTCCACTAGTAACTATATACCAGTAACTAGAGCTAATCCATTCATTCAACAAATATTACTTAATGCTTAGAAGGCAGCAGGTATTACTCTAGATGTTGGAGATAAAACCATGAACAAAAGAGAAAAAAGTTTGGCACCTTCACAGGATTTATAATCTAGTGAGAAAGCAGGTGAAATACACAAAACATAGAGTGTGTGGATCACGGTAAGTGCTACAGGATAGAGAAAAGAGTATCAAGCACTGGGAAATTGAGCATTCTGCTTTCTCTTTCCTCGGTTATCAGCTGATACCAGAAAGGGAAGCTTACCATGAGAGGCAACCTCATGGTAAAAGTGAGTATTGATAAGACAAGAGAAAACGTCAGGACAGGTAAATATGCAGCTGTATATAGGGGATATACACACACACACATAAACACAAGCTTGTCATGTTTGAGGCATCCCCATGTATGTATGTACATATATACATATGCCATAACATACATACATTAGTACATACACACATACATGTGTATACACACATATACCTACTATATCTATTACAGGCAGGGGCAGCACCCATGACAACAGCAGTTATAGATAAGTTATACAAACCTCAGCATGCACATATAGCTAACCCAGTCAGAAGCAGAATGAATAATTAATAGTAGCAGAAAAATCTGCAATTCAGTTTGATTTTAGGACTCAGCATCTATTTCAACTCAAAGGAATGATTTGTGAACATATCTAATTAAGAGCAAGCCAATATCTAAACACTACACATTCCACTGTAGTTCCTTAATTGAACTTAGAAAAAATAGTGCAGGTTTTTAATTTATGATGAAATATTTTTAAAAAATAGTTTGACAGTTTGCCATAGCATGTCGATCACAGAGTAAGAATAGCTCATATCTACTCCCTACTCACCTTGTGCACACGCACAAATACACAGGTAGCCTAAAGCAAAAGTGTCTCAGCAATCAGGCAGTCTTGTAAGAATAAATACTTTAAACATAATTTGAAAAACTGAAGACTACTGACTTCTGTCCTAATACTGAAAGGAGTACCAAAGTTACTTTATAAATATATATAAATATGTTATATAAATGTCCAATCTCTCCACTGACCAAAGTCTTCCCTGCATTTATTATGAAGTCTTTTCCTATGCAACATATATAATTTTGGATCAGATTTGACTGTTAAAAAGAGTAACTGCTCCCCCCAAATTACTGGCCTATGTTACTGCATCCTTAAAAAAAGGTACATATTGATTGACTGTCCTTAGTAGGCCCAGAACCAACACATTCACCCAGACCTGGGCTCCCCCACACATCTCCTCAGTTCTCTTCACATGGCTTTCATTCTTACAATGAAACATGTCTTCACGATTGCTGTTGGAGCTCTGAACATCACATCCACAGTTCAGGCGTAAGAAAGAAGATCATATCATAAAGGAGGCATAATCCATCTCACTTTGAAGAGTATGCTGAGATTATGATGCAGCACTTCACACTGGTTAAACTCCAATGATTAAAAATCACACTAGATGCAAGGATGGGAGCATAACCGCTGGGAATGAATTTGGGATTCCCCTGAACTAATGAAGTCACAAGGAGATTTCAGGCACTGAAATCTGTCACTCTCATACTTAACTTTGGAAATTTTTTGATTCTCATCCCTATGAAACCCCTTGGAAGAAAATATCCTATTATAAAGCTATGGCAAAACCAGGCAATGGATTAGTTTATCTTCTCAGCTATTCTTATGCATGGTGGTTGTATTTCTGGGCAAAATTTTTTAAGTCCACAGAGATATAACTACTGGTGTGTGCACACACATATGCACATACATACAGAATCACTACTACACAATACTGGCATCAGGGAGTTTTGAAGGTAGAAGGCTTTTTAAGTTTCTACCTACTCACCTTCATTCAGGCTTTGATCACCCTTTACAGCTGCATGACATGTTTTTCTGTCCTTGGACTATCAGATTATTCCCAAAGAATAAACTGTCTTTTCACCAGTGTTTCTTTGACAGGTTGTTCCAAGTCTACCTTCCTATGCAGTGTCTGCACATATCAATAACCTTACAACCCCTCCTGCGATGGATGCTGGAGTGTCATTCCTCTAAATCAAATGGAACTGATGAAAACAGACATGTAAAATGTTCAATGGAAACACAGTATATCTACAGCTGTTTTGGCTGTCCAGTGATTGCAAAGCAGACCCTGATATACGAATAGAACTAGACCATTATATTTTCCAGAGGCACTGAAATCCAACATGAGGCGGGAACACAGGAGTTCATAGTGCATTTCATACAAGTGTAGACATCCCAGGACCATTTCATGTATCCCAGCGATGTGGAGTCACTGTCTTCTCACATTTACAGGGTTTGTCAGACTTTGAAAACATACTAATCTTAATTAATAGCATTAGAGGAGAGAGGAAATCCTAAAGATTTTTTTAATTGATATATTTTCAAGAGTACATAATTACATATGGCAAAACCACTGCAAGTAGAAAACATTTCTTCTCAATTCATCTAACAAAGAGTTTTGAACAGTTAACAGGATAAGTAATATAGTCAGGGTACCTACTAGAAAAGAAAATTTATCTAGGTAATTTAAGAAAAAGTGGTCATGTTGCCTAATATTCAGAGAGTAGAATAGCTATAGGACCTGGAAGGTAGTTCTTGCATCTAAGTGGTGATTCTGAGCACCAACCCCAAGCCTAATGTAAAACCATCTGGCTTCCTGGTGTCTTCACTCACCACTAGCAAGTAAATTGGCTCTTGGGTTTGTCTCTAATACAGAAATGTCAGAGAGATCCCAGAATAGTGGCAATTCCCAGACTAATGAGTAAAAAGAGAATAAGAATAAGACCCTTTTGGATAATTTAAAAAATAAGCTTCAGCATTTAAGATTTCAAAGGTAGTTTAACATTCAAGGAAATTAAAGAAGTAGATCTTTCCCAGCAATAAAAGAAAGAATTTTGCCATTTAATGCCTTTCCCAGATGATCAATTTCTACTATAATAAAAGATATAAGAAGTTCCAGAATTGTGAACATGTTGAAAAATACCCACATCCCTGAAGTCTTTCATCATTTCATGTCTAAACTGCTATTTTGCTGAGCCGATTTGGCCAGAGATAGTCTTTCTGATTAACTTTTGTACAGGTGAGACAGATTCTTTTTCCATTCTTTTCACCCAAGAATCCATTTTACAGACAGCAATAATTACTTATTTTTATATGGTTCTCCGGTGTCTAAATGGAAGATTCCTACATGTCTCAGAATATCTATAGAAGACACATGGCTTCTCAGATGGCTCAGTGGTAAAGAATCCAACTGCCAATGCAGGAGACCCTGGAGACACCGGTTTGATCCTTGGGTTGAGAAAATCCCCTGGAAAAGGAAATGGCAACACATTCCAGTACTCTTGCCTGGAAAATCCTGTGGATGGAGGAGTCTGGTGGGCTACAGTCCATGGGGTCACAAAGAGCTGGACATGACTGAGCGACTGAGCATAGCACATAGTAGATACATTCACTGCCTTGTATGTGCACATACAAGTCTATTCCATGGTTCCCACAAAACTTCACTGTCTGCACACATGCTCTCTTAGTTGCTTAAGGACCCGTCTGTAAGAAGGATGAATAAGCTGGAGATGGAGGGAAGGAGGAGGAGGGAGGAAGTGTAGAGGGTCTACAAATTGAGACAAGAAATTGTCCAACCTTGGTGGAAGTCATAGGTAACCTTGAAAAGAACAGTTTAGGTGAAATGGTATGGAAAAAGACTGATCTGAGTGAGTTAAAGAGTGAAATGAATAAACATGAATGAATTATACTTCCATCCAGAGACCTGGGTAAATCTCTAAGCATAATGTCAAAGAAAGAAAAGCTAGTCATAAAAGCACATTTACTGTCAGTATTATTACATTTATAGAGTGCACAAACACACAAAACTAAATCTCAGTCTTTAGCAATATCCACTGAGACAGTAAAAATATAAAGAAAATAAAAGGAGTGATTACACTCAGAGAAGAAGAATGGGATTTAGATTGTGAATGTCAGGTTTGGGGACACATTTCTGCAGTGGTGAAAATGTTCTATTTGCTGATCTATGTAGAAGTTTCATCAGAGGTTTCTTTCCTATTAAACAGTAAGGTGTACACTACATTTTATGTTTGTGTAAAAAAAAAATATATATATATATATATTTGCAAAATGAAGCATTTCAAAATGAAAAGCAAGGGGGACAGAATTCCATTTTCATCCATGACAAAATTACTGATACTAGGCTTGGTCCACAGTTCTAAACAATTATAACACTGAAGAAAATATACCATGAACTATAAACGCCTACAATATATCAGGCATTGGCTAAAGATCTTTAAAGTATGATGATTCTCACACATTTGGTGAGTTCTACACTGCCCTGGTTTCTTTTATTGGAAGTGGAGCTAGACACAAACAAACCAGTCTTATTGAAATTGAAAAGGTAAAATGGGATAAAGACAACCGAGAGCTGAATCAACAAAAACAAAGCTAAGTATGTCAGGTTCCAAAATGTTTGTAGAATTCCACTACCATCCACAACAAAAATCAACAACCTAAAAATGAAGAAAAGATCATCTAGATTCAATATGTCACTCACATTATCTAACATAGTTACAACGACTTAGCATGCAAAAAAAAAAAAAAAAATCTAGAAAACTTAATGTATACTCAAGGGAGAAAAAAGCATACAATTAAAACAGACTCTGAGGTGGTTCAGATGTCACAGTTAGTAGATAAGAACTTTAAAAGAGTGATTACAAATGATCTGAGGGAAAATATAGACAAGTATGAACAGATGGGAAATCTCCACAGAAAAGTAGAAGACATTCAAGAGAACTAAACAGAAACTTGAAAACAGAGAAGTGGAATATTTAAGTGAAATCATATTGAATGAGCTAACCACAGTTTGAAAAATACCAAAGCAGGTGATCTATCAATCAGTATACATTATCCAGTCCCAAGTACCTATCTCTTGAAATTAGAGGTCATGGTACAGAGTTAGGCCAGGCAGCATGATGGAATATTATTCAGACACTTACAGCTTCTGTGGTATAGAACAGGTCCGGTAATTTGATTTAACAAAAACAGTATTTTAGCCAGGAGACTATAAAGAAGTAAGTGAGGGGCCAGGGAGCTGAAGGGGGAAGCAAGACAGGGATCATAAAATTTCATCACAGCATTCAAGCAGCTTTAACAGACTAGTAAGAGCATGAAAAGGATGAAGAGGATGAACAAAGGCTGGGGCTGATAAATCATATGTCCAGGAGGTGTCCAAGATTGAGTCAACCAACTAGAGGCAGTGAGCTGGAAATGCAGAAAGTAAGGGTCAGAAAGTGGAAATTATGAACCTGAGACGATGGAGGAATTTCAGTTATAGATACTGAAAGTGTCTCGAAGGCAGGGTTATCCAGTAAAACTTTCTGGGATGATGGGGATTTTTTAATCATTTTTATTGGCATATGGTTGCTTTACAACGTCGTGCTAGCTTCTCCCGTACAGCGAAACAAATCAGCCGCACATACACACACGTGCCGGCCTTTCTCCCCAGTCAGGTCCCCGCAGAGCACCGAGCAGAGCTCGCCGAGCTCTAGAGTGTGTTCTCACTGCTGTTGTTCAGTCACTAAGTCACATCTGACTGACTCCATGGGCTGCAGCGCGCCAGGCTTCCCTGTCCTTCACCATCTCCCGGAGTTTGCTCAGACTCAAGTCTGTTTGCCATCCAACCGTGTCATCCTCTATCTCCCCCTCCTAATGTTCACATCAGTTATCTGTTAAACAGATATAGAATGACAGATGTAGAGAACAAATACCTGGATACCAATGGGGAAAGGAAGTGGTGCAAAGAATTGGGAGATTGGGATTGACACATAGACACTACTGATGGGGATAATCTGAGCTGTCCAATATGGAGACCAAGAGCCACACGTGCCTTCCAAGCACTTGAAATGTGACCTGTGCAACTGAGAGACTGCAGTCCTAATTTTTAAAATTCTAATAGTCACGATGTGTGGTTAATGGATACTAGAATATCCTGCAGTGCAGGTTAGAGTGTGGTTACAGAACGAGTAGATGAGGCCAGACTGGAAACAAGATTTATCTGCACACTAAATCCAGAGCATTGACAGGATCACCTACATAGCTACTGGAAATCACCACCTTGAATGTGTGTGGTGACAGGAGAGCAACAATGAGTCAGGAGGAGCAGCATCGAGGAGTAAGCAGAGTGTATGGGTGAGTCCCACGAGCAAGGTGATGGGCACTCTTCTCATCCAGCAAGGCATTCAAGCCTAGAGGTGTTTAGGGACAGAGATGGGAGAACACCCTCAAAGATGGTGGGGACACCCTCTTGCCTGCAGGTGATGGGGTCAAGGGGCTGTGCTCAAGAAAAGAGCCTCTACTGAGAGCTCCAGGCAGCCAGAGGTGTGGCCAGGAAGACGTGGTGGTGGTAGTTTAGTCACCAAGTTATATCTAACTCTGGCAACCCGATGCAAGCCTGCCAGGATTTTCCACTGATGGAATTTCCCAGGCAAGAACACAGGAGTGGGTTGCCATTTCCTTCTGCAGGAGATCTTCCTGACCCAGGGATTGAACCTGGGTCTCTGGCACTGCACAGAGATTCTTTATTGACTGAAGCACCAGGGAAAGGTAGGCTCCCACTATCCCGAGACAGAAGAGAACACCCAAAGAAGAGGCTGAGATGTTATTTTCATTTTCTGCATGAGGCTCAGAGAAGTAAAGCAAACTGTTCAAGATCACAGAGCTCAATCGCATGACAGAGGAACTGAAGCTTGATATTGTTACCCCAGTGCCCATGCTCCTGACCATTGCACTCAACCACATGCACACGACCCACCACAGCACCTAGAGTATCTGCAGCACCAGGGATCAAGTCAATATTTTTCAAATTAGTATTGAATGAGACAGCTCAACAATTCATAGAATGGGAAAGACTAGAGATCTCTTCAAGAAAATTAGAGATACAAAGGGAACATTTCATGCAAAGATGGGCACAATAAAGGACAGAAATGGTGTGGACCTAACAAAAGCATAAGACATCAAGAAGAGGTGGTAAGAATAACTATACAAAAAGATCTTCATGACCCAGATAACCATGATGGTGTGATCACTCACCTAGAGCCAGACATCCTGGAATGATGTGAGCCTTCAGAAACATCACTATGAACAAAGCTAGTGGAGGTGATGGAATTCCAGTTGAACTATTTCAAATCCTAAAAAAATATGCTGTTAAAGTGCTGCACTTGATATGCCAGCAAATTTGGGAAACTCAGCAGTGGCCACAGCACTGGAAAAGGTCAGTTTTCATTCCAATCACAAAGAAAAACAAAGCCAAAGAAATTTCAAATTACCACACAGTTGCACTCATCTCATACACCAGCAAAGTAACACTTAAAATTCTCCAAGCCAGACTTCAAAACTACATGAACCATGAACTTTCAGATGTTCAAGTCGGATTTAGAAAAGGTAGAGGAACCAGAGATCAAATTGACAACATCCATTGGATCATAGGGAAAGCAAGATAGTTCCAGAAAAGCATCTACTTCTGCTTTATTGACTATGCCAAAGCCTTTGACTGTGTGGACCACCACAAACTATGGAAAATTTTTCAAGAGACGGGAATATCAGACCATCTTACCTGCCTCCTGAGAAATATGTATGCAGTCAAGAAGCAACAGTTAGAACCAGACATGAAACAACAGACTGGTTCTAAATAGGGAAAGGAATACATCAAGACTGTATATTGTCACCCTGCTTATTTAACTTATATGCAGAGTGCATCATGAAAAATACCAGGCTGGATGAAGCACAAGCTGGAATCAAGATTCGTGGGAGAAATATCAATAACCTTAGATATGCAGATGACACCACCCTTATTGCAGAAAGTGAAGAAGAACTAAAGAGCCTTTTGATGAAAGTGATAGAGGAGAGTGAAAAAGCTGGCTTAAAACTCAACATTCAAAAAACTAAGATCACAGCATCCTGTTCAATTCCTTCATGGCAAATAGATGGTGAAACAATGGAAAGAGTGACAGACTTTATTTTCTTTGACTCCAAAATCACTGCAGATGGTGACTGCATCCATAAAATTAAAAGTGGCTTCCTCCTTGGAAGAAAAGCTATGACCAACCTACACAGCATGTTAAAAAGGAAAGACATTACTTTACCAACAAAGGTCTGTCTAGTCAAAGCAATGGTTTTTCCAGTAGTCATGTACAGATGTGAGAGTTGGACCATAAAGAAAGTTAAGCACCGAAGAATTGATGCGTTTGAACAGTGGTGTTGGGGAAGACTCTTGAGAGTCCCTTGGCCTGCAAGAAGATCAAACCTAAAGGAAATCAGTCCTGAATATTCACTGGAAGGACTGAAGCTGAAGCTCCAATATTTTGGCCACCTGATGGGAAATGCTGACTCATTGGAAAATATTTTGATGCTGGGAAAGATTGAAGGCAGGAGGAAAAGTGGACGACAGAAGATGAGACGGCTGGATGGCATTACCGCCTCGATGGACACAAGTTTGAGCATGCCTTGGGAGTCAGTGATGGAAAGGAAAGCATGGCATGCTGCAGTCCATGGAGTCGCAGCATTGGACACAACTGAGTGGCTGAACTTAACTGATCTGAGATAGTGCTGCAGAATGGCCAAACCTACATCCAGCGTTGAAGCCCACTAGCCATGCGTAACTGAAATATAAACTACACCTATTTTGTGACAGAATCCAGCAGGCAACATGAAGTACAAAACCGTTTGCTTCTTTCTGTTTTATGTTGCTATCAACAAAAGTCCTGTGGACATCATTTTAATCCTCTTTAAACTCCTTCCATTCTGAATTACTAAAGTGTAGTGTGGCTATATTTCATCACTGTGGAATAAATACTCTTGTTTTCCCCTAAATTTTACCCACTCTGGTTTACCTTCTAGCCTGTCCAAATTATTCTTTTAGAGACACAAGGACACAGAAAACAATAACATTTGGCAATTCTAAAGTCACATAATTTATCCTGAGTTTTCATACAGTATTATAAATAGAATGCTAGACTATATTTAATCACATAGAAAATCTGAAAGTCGGCTATAGAAATGCTTATTCACTTCTTTACTAGGAATCAAAACTAAAATATGAAGTCATGAAATCTTCCCTTTCAAAAGTTACTGAAGGTCAGTTACTTATGTGAGACTGTTCAATTTTGTTCTATTTGCTAACTTCTTGGAGCTTAGGTTGAAAAATGTGCTTGTACATATATATATATATATATATATATATATATATATATATATATATATAAAAGTAAAAAAAGAAAACTTCAATCACTTGTCTTTTATTATTTTCACTTTTTCCTGTAAGTCTGTGTATGTTTGTCCCGCCTGTAAGCAGGGAGGAAGCAGGTGAAGAGGTGTGGAGAGTAAGCGAGCTTAGAGAAAGAAGAGGTCTGGAAAGAAGAAAACATCAAGAGACCTCAGAGCAACGAACTTGACAAGATACCTCTTTGAAGTGGAAGGCATGAAAGCGGCTCACAGCTAGCAGCTGAGAGGAGAGCTGTTCACAGATGCGGTCTCCTGAGGAGTCAGGGCATAATGAGAGCGTTCCGAAGGGTGAAACGGTAGTCCGGGGAATAGCGCAGGCAAAGGGCAGTGCACGGCATCCTGGGAGACGGGGGCGTGGCCACCACAGAGGAAGGTTAAAATGGCGGCACGGATGTGAGGGCCCCTTCTGACAGAAAGCTGCAAACCACCGACCAAAAGGGCCAGCACAGCCATCTCTGAGGAGGAGCTTACCGGCACCGAGAACCAGGAGCTGGTTCTCTACCGTCAGGTCTGACAGTACATAGAAGCACCATAAACAAGAAACAGAACAATGCCCCTCTAAGTAACGTACTAGGCAGAACTACCTGAAAGTCCCTAAGGGCCAGCATCTAGGAAAAATAGCGCTTCAGGGAGATGTTTTTATGACCTGTTGAACACCTGCGCTTAAACAGGCATAACTGGTTTCTGAAGATTTACGGGCCTGTCAACAAGATGTCAGCAGAGCAGTGTTCACCGAGCTGCGCATTGTTCACAAAACCGGACGACAAGCCTGGGGAAGGGTCAGTGTCAGATATGGTCCCTTCCCTAAAATCGGCTGGAGAAAGAAGAAGACTGAAAAAGGGGAAACACGTAGGAGTGTATGCTTACAATGAATGGCTGGGGGTTATGTGCAAAATGTATATTTCCCTTGTGGTAGGACGTTTTGTTTTTTTCTTAAGCAATCTAACAAATTATACATGAAATATTCACATTCATGAAATAGGCAACTGTTTTTGCATGCCTACCATGTGGCCACAGATCACTGAACAGTTGGATATAGAGATGAGAGATGACTAAATGGAGGGACCAAGGCATAGACTCGGAATTCCAAGGTGCCATGGAGCAAAGCCTGGCTCCATGCTAACTGGCCATGGAATGGTGGGTAGTCCCTAGTTCCTCTGTCCCTGGGTTCCCTGAGGACAGGATAATTAGTCAGCGCCAGGTCACGATCACAGACGCCAGGCTCGCATCGCAGGCGCCAGGTGCACATCACAGACCCCAGGCCCTGTTTAAGTGCTCAGCATGTTTCGCTCTCACTTAGGGCTAGAAAAGCTGCCTCCTGAATACTGTAAACCCCAATCATGTATTTGGCTTCACTGATGATAATTAAAGCAGATTTACTAATACTACCAAATGTTTTTTTGTAGGAAGTAAACCACAGAAAAATTAAAGCACATGTCTATATGCAGAATAGAAAGGAGATGAGTGGCTGGCCAGTGTGGGCAGCAGATTCCTGTGTGTAGATGCTACAGGCTCACCAGGTTAGTTAGGAGTACTTCCAATTCTCTAAGCACTGCTATCATGGACCAAATTTGAGGGACATGCTGAAACTCTTATTTCCCTGAGAGTGATGGATGCCTGGGTAAACTACTGACCCATCACTGACTGAATTGAGTCCCAATGTTTTCTTCCAGGATGCAATTTTTAAAGCTGGAAGGCAATGATGGACTCCCAACAGAAATCACAGATTTGTACCTAGTTTGTCCACTTGAAGATTTTTCTCACTTATTTTTCTATCACCTAAATGTATCTGATGATACAGACACAGGCCTGGTGTCTGTGATCGTGGCCTGGAGCTGACTAATTATCCTGTCCTCAGGGAACCCAGGGACAGAGGAACTAGGGACTGCCCACCATTCCATGGCCAGTTAGCATGGAGCCAGGCTTTGCTCCATGGCACCTTGGAGTCCGAGTCTATGCCTTGGTCCCTCCATCTAGTCATCTCTCATCTCTATATCCAACTGTTCAGTGATCTGTGGCCACATGGTAGGCATGCAAAAACAGTTGCCTCTCACTGCTAGTATCTGTCTTATAGGCAGAAGTTTTGATGCTTGAAATACATTATCATCAATCTGATTTTCACTTCCTGCCTAATAAAGAGGGAATGGGACTTCCCAGGTGGCACTTGTGGTAAAGATCCTGCCTGCCAATCTAGGAAACATAAGAGATAAAAGATTTGGGTTTGATTCCTGAGTCAGTAAGATCCCTTGGAGGAGAGCATGGCAACCCACTCTTGTGTTCTTGCCTGAAGAATCCCCATGGACAGAGGAGCCTGGTGGGCTACAGTCCATAGGGTTGCAAAGAGTCGGGCATGACTGAAGCAATTTACCAGGCATGTACACACACACAAAGAGGGAACATTGTTGCTTTGCCTTTTTAAAAAATTGTGCTTAAAGTAGACACATTTTACCATACGATTTTCCAAAGTTTGGTTATTATTCTATTTTTTCTTGTTCATTCATTTATTCCTCAGTTCATTTCTGAGTTATTGTCAAGATATATTTGGCGCAATCTTATTAAATGTCTATAGATAAAACAATCATATTTTCTTAAGTTGCACTGTTCATTTTTGTTGTATATAGTTTTTTGTTTTATCTTTAATATTTATTATCAACTAGATACTTTTTAGTAAATTTCAGAAAGAATTTAATTCACCCCAATATATTAATGTGTATGTGTATGTATGTATACACATGTATGACAGGGAAGGCCGGGTGACTCAGTGGTAAAGAATCCACCTGCAATGCAGAAAACCTGGGTTCAACCCCTGGGTCAGGAAGAACCCCTAGAGAAGCAAATGGTAACCCACTCCAGTATTCTTGCCGGCAAAATCCCATGGACAGGGGATGCTGGCAGGCTACAGTCCATAGGGTCCACAAAGAGTTGGACAGGACTGAACGTCTAACAAACACACATGCACACACACACACACACACACACACACAAATATAAACATGTCATGAGAATTAAAAAATATTATATAAAATGATAAAATGGAAGTCTGAAACTATTTTATGATTGCAATCTGTCATGTTTCAGATAAAATTTTTAAAAGCCTGACATTTATAATCAAGGCCATAAAATTGTTTCACATAAGCAAGTGAAAAAATAACTTGCCCAGATGAAATCACCTTGGGGCTCTAACTTGTGTTTCAGCAAGCTTTGTGGATTTTCTTTAAAGCCATTTAAATAGCTTGCCACAACCCTTCCCCATCCTTCACTTGTTTTTTCCAAATACATAATGATTCATCTAAAATATGTCCCCATTTTTTAAAAACTGAGACTTTGTGAATGATTCTCAGAAATGATTTGAAATTAAATAGTAAGAATAATCTTTCAGGTCCCTCCATATTTTCATTAGAAAGTTTTCTTTTATAATGTCATTTGCAGCAACATGGATAGAACTAGAGATGATCACAGTAAGTAAAGTAAGTCTGAGAGAGAAACACAAACATCATATGGTATCACTTATATTTGGAATCTAAAATATTACACAACTGGATATATCTAGGTAGTAGAAACAGACTCGCAAACAGAGAGTAGCCTTGTGGTTGCCAGAGCTGGGGCAGGGGAGTAGGGGAAGGATGAACTGGGAGTTTAGGGTTGCTAAGTCGCTTCAGTTGTATCCGCCTCTTTCCGGCCCTGTGGACTGTAGCCTGCCAGGCTCCTCTGTCCATGGTTTATTCCAGGCAAGTATACTGGAGTGGGTTGCCATGCAGCCCCCAGGGTATCTTCCCAACCCTAGTCTCTTAAATCTCCTGCATTGGCAGGTGGATTCTTTACCACTAGTGCCACCTGAGAAGTGGAAGCCCTTGGGGTTAGCAGATGTAACATACAGACTGGAGAAGCAAGTTCCAACTGCACAACACAGGGAACTATATTCAGTATGCTGTGATAAACCATAATGGAAAAGAATATAAGAAGATACACACACACACACACACACACACACACACGTATATTATAATCACTTTGCTGTACAGCAGAAATTAACAAAATTGTAAGCCAACTATACTTCAATAAAAATATATTTAAAAATTAAATACATAAAAATAAAAAATAAAGTTGCCTTTTCAATTCAGTTAACAGTAGAAGAGGAAAATGTTTTAGTATTCCATCTGTCATAAGCTTTTCTATTAAATTGTAAAGATTAAACAATTTTATAGATGGATCATTTTGAAAAGACATTACTTCACCTTTTTGCACAACTACAAGATTGGTGCCAAAGCATCTCTAACTAAGATTCGGTAATCTGGATGTCAGAGGGTAAAGAATCTGCCTGCAATGCAGGAGATCTGGGTTCAATCCCAAGATCAAGAAGATCCCCTGGAGAAGGGAGTGGAAACCCATTCCAGTATTTTTGCCTGAAGAATTCCACGGACAGAGGCTACAGTCCATGGGGTGGCAAAGAGTCACACACGACTGCATGACTAACACGTACACATACACACACACTCAGTCTTTGGTTTGCTACCAAACGAGCTCCTAGTGTTCAGGCAGAAATTATTAATAGATTACCACAAACCAGACACCTAGATCTCAGCTCTGTGTCCTCCGTTCACTCCAGCAGGACAAAGAGTTCTCCTGGAGCATCGAGGTGGTGTCTCACCTGCCCGCACCATGTCCTCAGCTTCTTTGTTCTGGGGTCCACTCAGACCACTCATCTCCCCAGTGCCTGATGTTGATGGTTGCCCAACAGTGAGTCTTACCAAATGTACGTGACATGACCGCTCAGTCAAGTGAGAAGAGGCCTGTCTGTCCATGTTTGAACAGTGAGGGTAGTTTGAGTCCTAAGTGTAGCAGAGTCTAATGTTTGTATTTTGGAATCATTCCACACTTTCTTGGGCCACACACACACACACAACACCTTCCCCCAAGCCAATTCATATTTCTTCAGGTGCTAACACTGAATGGGTTGTCAGCCGCTAAGAGAAACCCAGAAATATCATTCTCCTAAAATGCTTGTCTTATTGATAAGCCCAGTTCATTGCACTGACTTCCTTCTCTTTGCCACAGTCAACCCTATACACCAGGTCTCCTTGCATCTTTGAGCATGATGACCTTCCCCCTCTTCCTCTGTAAACCTGTTACATTTGAACTACAGCTGTGGACAGAACACAGAATTTTCCTGACGATACACCTGGAGCATAAGTGAATGTAACTAGGCACAAGCAACCACAGTGAGATGAATCCGGAGCCCAGTACTCACTCAGCAGGAAAACTGCTTCAACGATTTGAACAGTTTCAGTATAAAAGACTCCACCAAGCTCCTTTCTGCCTTCTGAAAAAAATCTTTTCCCAGGTTAATAACACATACATCCAGAACAATTTGAAAATTACTGTTAAACTGGAATCTTCACTGCATTTTTGAAAATTTCATTACAGGTCATGTACATAATTGATCAAAAGTTTCTCAAATGCTAGGAAAATAAGAGAAAACCAAGGCTCACATAGCAAGTGATCTTATGAATTTATTAGAGTTGATTAGACAGACAGTTTTTTTTTCCTACTCTCATAATAATCTATCTCTGGAACAGACCAATTATGTACTATCCATGCTCTAACAAGTGACCTGTAAAATTAACAATCCAATCATTCTATAGGCAGGCTCTAAAATGTACTGAGTTTTTATGGGGCATTCTCCTTAGCTAATGGAACCCCTGACTTCTCTGACATAACTCCACCTAATTATCTTACTGGTGTAAACATCTTACTGATGTTACTGGTGGGATTGTCAGCAATAAAATGTTAATAGCATTTTGCTTGCATCAAAATAAAAAGCCAAAAAATCATCAAAATGAGAATGTTCATCTGTAGAATACCGGACAAAGTTTCACAGCCACATGGTGGATTAGAGTAATAGAGTAATGCTGTGGAGAAGGCAATGGCAGCCCACTCCAGTACTCTTGCCTGGAAAATCCCATGGACGGAGGAGCCTGGTGGGCTGCGGTCCATGGGGTCGCGAAGGGTCGGACATGACTGAGCGACTTCATTTTCACTTTTCACTTTTGTGCATTGGAGAAGGAAATGGCAACCCACTCCAGTGTTCTTGCCTGGAGAATCCCAGGGATTGGGTCGCACAGAGTCGAACACGACTGAAGTGACGTAGCAGCAGCAGAGTAATGCTGATGGTCTGGTGAGGGTGGTGATAGTAGTGATGTGAGTCACACTTTATTTGTGAAGGATGAGGACACAGTCATCCTATACTCATTTCACTGAGGGCTGAAGCCCCCTTCCTTGTACTGCACAGCTTGTAACCTCTAGTGCACATGCACATTTAATTTTGACTCATCTCATGGAACACTGCCAGGGTGAAAGTGGAAACAAAGGATTTGGTGATGCATGTTTCTGTATTTTTCCTATTGCATATCAAATATTCAAAAGGCAAAGAGCATATTGTATCCTTTTAAAAAACACTTACATGATTAAGTACTAGGAAACAGGTTCAGTAGCACAAAATTCACAGAAACTGTTATTTTTTAAAGTTAAAAATAACTCATGAAATGGAAGGTTTGTACCTGTCACAGAGCAAGGCCCTGACTCATTTTTATGAAACCTGAATCTCAAGCGCTCAAGAGGCTTTATAGGAGTCTTACCACCATCAGAGCCGCCCAGCAGGTATTATCATCCTGCTGGGGATTTGATCATTTTTCCCCCTCTAGGTCTCTTTTTATTGAAAGGGGAAAAAAGCTCCCCTAGATATAAAAGGCCTTTAAAAAGTGTCTTTTCACATACTGAAAACACTTCAAGTTTTTCATGTGTATTATATATATCAAGCAGTTCTGTATATGTACAACTACTGAATATATAAAAATAATGTGGAATAAATTCAGAGGAAGTTAGACTTCATAGCATATTCCTGTGTCCTTGAACAGTCAGTCCTCAGGCCATTCTGCAGTCTTCCAAACTATCAACCCTTGCTTAGTTTGTGGCAATGGAAGTCTGATGCCGAAGCTGAAGCACCAGTACTTTGGCCACCTAATGCAAAGATCCGACTCATTAGGAAAAATCCCTGATGCTGGGGAAATCTGAGGGCAGGAGGAGAAGGGGACAACAGAGGACAAGATGGTTGTATGGCATCACCAACTCAATGGACACAACTTTGAGCAAGCTCTGGGAGATGGTGAAGAACAGGGAAGACTGGCATGCTGCAGTCGTTGGGGTTGCAAAGTGTCAAACATGACTGAGCAACTGAACAACAATGGAAGTCTTCCTTAAAAAAAACCAAAAACTACCAATACAATTGCCTTGGTTTCTAAAAGTGGATGGGTTCAATTCATCTACTCAAGTTAGGAGTCAGAGGGAGATGAAACTACAATCTAACAAAAATGGACTGAATTTGTTCTTTGTGCTGAGCAGATCCCAAGATGGTAGAAAACCCACTTCTGGTGACACATTATCTCAGAGATGGACAGCACGGCAGTTGTTTCACACTAGAAGGCCTGTGAGACAGAGGTCCTTCCTGGCCAGGACAACTCTTCTCTGGGTCGAATAAGCCAGACCCTACATAATGCACTTTGGAAAATTCAGAAAAGCCTTATATGAATTACCTTCTTCCTTGCCCTAAGAGAAGTTTATATTCACCGTAAGTTACCTACTTTTGGTGAGTGCACTGACTTTCCATTAAAACCCACAGGTATGCTCAGTCTTCTTACAACAGGTCTTTAAATCAGTGAGCTAAATCCATATCTTTCCTGATTGGGGACAATGCCAGAGCTCTAGCTCAACTTCTCTACAGTCCAAGCTAGCACATGGTAGGGTGAACCATCAGGGTCCTGGGTGGGCAACTTTTCTGAAAAAGACCAAGTGATGAACGGTTTTTACACAACCTTTGCAGGTTATATGGACTTGACTGCAACTGCACCCCTCTGCTGTTGTAGCTGGTGGAAACCATAGACACCTAAGTGTGACTGTGTGACAGTGTTCACGGATGGACACTGACATGTTCATTTCCTGTAAACTTCACGTACTACAAAGTAGCATTGCCTTACTTTTCAACTACTTGAAAATGTGAAAACCACCCTTAACTTGTGAATCTGCAAAGATGATGAGTGAGGCAGAGGTGCCTGGTGGACAGGGGTTTATAGACCTCTGACCTAGGAGATGCAGGCCTCAAATATAACATATTTAGAGACCAGCTCTCCCCACCCCCAACTCACAAGGCTCCATCTGTCAGTAAATGCTGTTCAGTTACACACACCAGCAACTTGATGCTTTTCCTTAATTTGTCTCTTTGTCTCCTATATCCCAAATGTCATCCTGTCAGCTGAACCCACAAAATACACTCAGAGTTCTTCCACTTTTCAGCAAATGACCTCCTGTCATAGTAGTCAAACCACCTGTGATGAACCCTCTATGGCCGATGATCTGACAAGGTCATGTCTCACCAGGTCTATTGCATGAGCTGCCCTGATGCCCAGTTTTAGCAGACTCAATCCACTCTGCAGACTAATCCACAATCCAGAAAGATCTTTCTATCAAACAAGCCAGACTGTCTTCTACTCTTCCTAATGAAACTCTTTCTGTTTCCTGGCTCACACAGAAGGGAAAGCATACTTGGGGCTATGAAGGTCTCTGAGTCCTGACTCTTCTGCTGTCTCTGCAGCCTCCTCATCCACCACAGTCACCTCTGCTCCAGCCAAACCAGCCTTCCTGCTATTTCTGGAACTGTCCTCAAATGCACTTCTCCGTCTTGTCCCCCCCTGTTTAGAGTGCTCTTTCCTCATGGACCTGTGTGACTCACTCCCTCATTACTAAAGAAGTTTCCCCAACCAACTAGTTTAAAAGGACACCTCCCACCAATACTTTGTATTCTGTTACATTCTCTGTTGAACTGGCATCTTTTGTGTTATGGCCCATTTTCTTGTCCTCCTATTTTTCCTGTCTTTTTTTTTTTTTCTTCTAGAATGTAGACTCTGCAGAAAGAGATTTTTATTTTTTCGCCTTGACTGCTGTGTTTCATGCTGATAGAACATTAGCTGAACAAGTAAAGAAATGAGTGAAATGATATCAGAATTGTCAAAAGGGACAGGAGGACTTGGAGGGGACACCTGACCACATAGGCATCTTGTATGGGGCTGGCCTCTTCCTCATTTCACCTGGAAGGGTAATAGAGCTGTGCTGCCTGGGAGGTCAGAGCAGGGCATTTGAGTCAAGTGCTTCTGTCTCCCTCCTCCTCTCCAGCTACCTAAGTACACTTGGGAGGTACTTAGACACTTCAAGTCTGAATAGTCATAAGTATAAAACTTGGGATCTCTATTTTCTGAGAATTAAGAATTTTATACTTTTTTTTTTAGGTACAATGCCTAGCAATTTGATCAGAACAAGTGGTAAGTGCTAGTATTATGCAAAAGTTACTCACATTCATCTAGATTACCTTTAATTAAATGTAGGAAACACAGTGAAAAATAAGACAACACCAAAATTTCAAAATAAGGAAGTTCTATTAGATTCAAATGAAAAATTGGGGATAGCCAGGTACAAGTTAAAAATTGTATTACTTGGTTCAGTGGCATTAATATCAATCACTATATTGATATGGAGATATTTATTCTAAAAACAGACACTGGGTACCTGTGTTCCAGCTACACTCTGGGCACTGTGTTTTTCCATCTTTGCAATGGGAATACAAAACAAGACTATTTTTGATTGAAATGATCATTTAGATTCCTACAAGGTACTAAGACCTATTCTTTATGCTGTTTAAATTTCCAGCAAGCATTTTTATAATAAAAATTGAAACCATATTACCCCTCCATCCTCATTTACAAAGAGCATTCTTCTAAGAGGAAAGCAAATTTTTTTTTTCCCCTCAAGCTAATAAAAGCTCTGAGATGTGTGTAAATCAATAGTTTCTAAACTTTAGTGTCCATTAGTATCACAGTAAGTGATGGGGGGGGCAGGTATAGATCTCATAAAAAATGGAAATACCTAGACTCCCCTTACCTTCTGGTTCCTGATTCAGAATACTGAGTCCAGGAGGGCTAACTTTTAATATGAGTTCAACTGATTCTAATGTTTTATTACTCATTTTTTAGAAATACTGGCCTGATAATATAAAGTATATATTTAAAGAAAATAACAAATTTTAATATTATTTATAAATTAAAATGATTAAGTACCAGAAATTTTTAGCATTTCAGTTCCCTAATTAACATCTTTTTAACTAACATAACTAAATATTCTTTCAATGAATAACCAAAAATATAATAGAGATTATATTGCACTACAGCAATAATAATTTGTAGCAATAATAATTTGTAGCATTCTGTAAACCAGTTTAAAGGGTTGGGATTTTTTTGTATGTTGTTGCTGTTGTTTTGAAACTAAGATTGGAGGTCTCATTGAGAACATGGACAAATTCACAATTTAAAGAACCTGGAAAAATCTAATTGTGTTTTGGATTTTGTTTGTTATTATCAAGACTAACTTTAAAAGCACAGATGGAAAAATAGCACAGAAGGAAAACCTCAGTCTGGTCTGCTTGCCTTTTCTTCTCTCTTTGGATGGTCCATAAGAAAAATGAGAAAACAGCAGATAATCAAAAAGTTCACAGAGCTTAGAAAAGGCCATTGGTATGAAATGACTGTCACTTCACCTGCCCTACTTGGGAAATAATTATTTCTGTGTAATGATTGACAGTCTGAAATCAGCCTTTATAGTCTGGATGTCTGAGAGCGAGGGACAAGGAATGACAGCTAAGAATATCTGTCAGTAAATTCACTAAAATCTTGTAGGGCGTTGGAGTCATCTCTTTGGCAGATAAAAACATAAGACCTCACAAATTGCTTGCCTTGAAAACAATTTCCTTTTTTTAAAAAGGTTTGGTGGGCCTCTATTTATTTTTAAATTAATTATTTTTTTAAATTTTAATTTCTTAAATATTTTCTTACAAGAAAACTCAAGGTAAAAAGAGGGCTGCATGTTGTCAAGATTTTTGTTAGGGATTTTCCCTAGTTTTTCCATGAAATCAGTGTAACTGGGAAATACCTGATATAGAGATATAAAAACAAAAAGAAACAAACCAAAAAAAAAAAAAAAAAACCTAAAACCTCATTTTCTACTTTTTACTTAATTGAAGATAAGCTTTTTTCCAGACTTGGGTTAAGGTTTTAGTTAGCATTATAAGAATGTTTTTAATAAAAGTATTTTAATATTCTGAGAATATGCTAGAATAGCCTTCTTTGTGAACTGTGTTCTTTTTACCATGGTATTTTCTCATAAACATTGTTGTCAGCTGATAGGCAAGTGAAACTGGGGTACCTTAGTACTAATGAATACTCTTCTATATTAAACGTAACTTTATAAATGTATGTTAAAACAGTTTGCCAATGATGCATTTTCTAGCAAAAGAAATGTTTTATAAGGAGAAGAAATGAATCTATCAATAGAAAATCTGGTTTATTTGTCACTGGCAGCCTGTGCTAAGCAGCAATTACACGGTTAATGTGTGGGGTGGAGGGCCGACGTCTTGATCTCTTCATTGCACAACCACTCATCATTTAATGTTGGATAGAATCTAATGTATAAATTCATGCACGTATTTCATGAAGAACACTATCCAGTGGAGGAATGTCTTGACACTGTGAAAACATAACTGGGACTTAAAAACAATTTTTAAGAAATGTGATGGATTTGGTGATCTGAATAGAGTCAGAATTTTTTTTAAATTTTGGTTAACAATTAAATTTTTTATTGGAGTATAGTTAATTTACAATGTTGTGTTTATTTCAAGTGTGCAACAACATATTCTTTTTCAGATTCTGTGACACTAGATTATTACAAGATACCGAGTGGAGTTCCCTGAGCTATACAATAGGCCCTTGTTTTCCTATTTTATATATAGTAGCATATATGTGTTAACCCCAAACTCCTAATTTACTTCCCCCCAACCCCTATAGTCTCCTTATGTTTGTTTTCTGCTTCTATGAGTTTACTTCTGGTTTGTAAGTAAGTTCACTTGTATCTAAGAATCAGAACTGTTTAAACTGTTTCATATACAATGAATCACAGCAACAAGTATAATCCATTTAAAATAAAAACTATTATGTACAAGACCATATTGACAAGATTATTATGAATGATTGCTGAAATGATAATTCTAGTTATGACTGATGATAAAATAGCCAAACGAGATCTTTAATCTTTCTCTAAGTCATTAACTTGGTGAAGAATGTGGGTTTTGAGTCCAGACAAATGAGTAATATTTTTGCTGAATAAAATAGTACTTGTCATCCATTATGAAGCTATTAATTTTTTTTTTCTTAATCTATTTGTAACAAATTCTCCTGCATAAATATTCTACAATAGTTTTATTATTATACTCTTATATTAGCAGCAGAACTGCTATTAAGTATATAAAATACAAATATAAAATAATACAGAATATAATGTAGAATATATGAAACCTGGCATTAAATATCATTAGTGTATTGTAATCTTAGTATCTAAATGACCCAAGTCACTTATCTCAACATATTCAGGTACTGATCTTCTATTAATGGAACTTAACACTTACTGATTTTTCATTGTATCTAACAGAAGTATAATATTATAACTGTGGGCATCAATTATTAAGGAACAATGAACTGAGGTATAATTGTTTTTTACAAACTAAATACATTGAGTAAACAGAACATATTGAAGCATGAGCATTCTATTCTTAAAAATTATTAATAAAAACAAAATTTTGAAAAGTTTTTGATATGAAAATTATCACTTGAAGTTCATGTGATGTGAACTTCAATAGTGACAAACAAGATCAGTCTTTGAAAAGTAAAGCAACTGAACTCTTTCTTTAGAATACTTAAAAGGGAATACTGTGATCTTCAAAATACAATAAACAAATGCAAAACTCTGGAGAAGTGCTGCTATCTTCCCTGTTCTAAAATCATTTCAAATCTAAAATTGAAGTTGTCTGAAATTTAATTTTAACCATAAGTCAAAATAGACTACAGTAAAACAAAATGCCTAACGTTAAAGGAATTGTCCTTTTCCACCTTATTTATGAAGCATACAAACCTATTTTCTTGACACTTTGTATAATAAAGATGCAGAAAAAAAATTTAATATATCTGATAAAGGGCTTATATTTAAGATACATAATGAATGCCTGCAAGTCAATAACAAAAAAAATATCAGTTTTTTAAATGGGTAGAAAATGTAAATTAGACACATCACCATACGAGATGTACAAATGGTAAATAAATGTGTGAAAAGATTCTCGACCTCATTAGCCATTGGGGAAATGCAAGTTAAAACCACAGAGGGATGCCAAGTCTGGCAGGATGAGTCAATTGATGATAAGAGTGATGAAACCAAGTTCTGAGGGAGAGTTGGGAAAGAGACAGCTTGTACATTGCTGGAGGAATGGAAGATCGTGCTGCTGCTTGGGAAAACTCTCTGGCAGGGTTTTGTTGTTGCTGTTTTAAAACAAACATACTAAACCTACAGTTCAGACATTGCATTTTTAAGTATTTAACCAAGGAAAGTGAAAACTTGCCCATACAAAGACCTACTTACTGATATTCATAAGAAGATCTATGTTATAGCACAAACCTGCAAACAACCAAAATGACCATCGACTGGTTAATGGATAACAGATTGTAGGTCTCCATGTAAAGAAATCTACCATTAACAAGCAATAAACTACCACTGCAAGCAACAATATGGCTCATCTCAAAAGCATTATACTAAGTGAAAGAAGTCAGACACAAACTACCACAACTGAATGATTTCATTTCCATAAAATGCTAGAAAGTCAAAGTCATAGTAACTGAAAACAGATCACTAGATTCCAGGAGCCCAGCGAGGAGGAAGAGACTGACCCCAAAGCATCACAAAGAAAGTTTCCCAGTGAAGGAGATGTTTTATGTCATGATTATGGTGGTGGTTCATGACTGCATTAATTCAGTTCAGTTCAGTCACTCAGTCATGTCCAACTCTTTGTGACCCCATGAATCGCAGCACGCCAGGCCTCCCTGTCCATCACCAACTCCCAGAGTTTACCAAAACTCATATCCATTGAGTTGGTGATGCCATCCAGCCATCTCATCCTCTGTCGTCCCTATCTCCTTCCACCCTCAATCCTTCCCAGTATGAGGGTCTTTTCAAATGAGTCTGCTCTTCACATCAGGTGGCCAAAGTATTGGAGTTTCACCTTCAGCATCAGTCCTTCCAATGAACACCCAGGACTGATTTCCTTTAGGATGGACTGGTTGGATCTCCTTGCAGTCCAAGGGACTCTCAAGAGTCTTCTCCAACACCACAGTTCAAAAGCATCAATTCTTTGGCACTCAGCTTTCTTTATAGTCCAACTCTCACATCCATACATGACTATTGGAAAAACCATACATTTGTGAAAATCCCCTGTTCCATACACTTGAAATCAGTAAATTTAATTGCACATCAGCTATGCCTCAAGAAACTTGACTTTTTTAATGCAAAAAGAAAAATGAGGAGAGCATAAAACACCAAAGTTTAGTTAGCATTTTGTTCAAATTCAAGGAAATTGTGATAAATAAGGGTCATGTGGTTTCACAGTTAACTAGTAGTATTAGATTACTCCTGACGCCTCAGGAATTACCTTGAGAAAGTAAGTGCCCATACAAATAGCATATCACAAGCCTTCCTTACTCACACATCAACTGATCATACTGGGAGCTCTTCTCAGATATTGATGAGAGCAGAGGCTACCAGTTGTATGTGTGTGTGCTCAGTTATGTCCAACTCTTGCAACCCCACATACCTCCAGGCTCCTCTGTCCATGGGCTTCTCCAGGTAAGAATACTGGAGTGGGTTGCCATTTCCTTTTCCAGGGGGCCTTCCCAACTCAGGGATTGAATCTGCCTCTCCTGTATCTCCTGCATTGGCATCTGGATTCTTTACCTCTAAGCCATCGAGAGAGCACAGCACACGGAAAAAGAGATGATAGCACCAACCACTAGCCACCATGTGCAGGCTTTCTCTAGGACCAGAGGTGCTGGTGACTGTAATTAGGTTGAGACTCTTCTTGGACCAGAACTTGACTATGATGGGGCCTCTCATCAGTTCCGCATCCACGTTGAGGCATGTGATTCAAAGTATCACACAACGTATGGTCACATCACAGGACAACACTCCATTCCTGCATTTCCAGACATCAAAAGGAAGGCCTGTTTTATCACTCAGCAATAAAAAGGAATGCAATAATGCTATTTACAAAGATGTAGATGGACCTGGAGATTGTCATAATGAGTGGAGCAAGTCGGGAAGAGAAGGACAAATACCATGTGATATCACTTATATGTCAAATTTTTTTAAAATGGTACAAATGAGCTTATTCACAAAACAGAGAATCACAGATATAGAAAACAAACTTACAGTTATGAGGGGGGAAAGGAGGATGAGAGATAAGTTGGGAGATTGGGATTGACATGTATCCACACCATATCTAAAGTAAGGGCCTGCTGTATAGCATAGAGTACTCTGCCCAGTACTCTAATGACCGATACGAAACAAGAATCTGAAAAAGAGTGAATATGTGTATATGCAGAACTGACTCACTTGCTGCACACCTGAAACCAGCACAACATTGTAAATCAACCACACTCCAGTAAAAAATTTTAAAAAAAGCAAGGCCCTTTTCCATCAGCTCACCTGTCTTCATTCTGATGTTTAGAGCTTGGACTGACTTTGCATGGACACCTTTACTCCCAAGACTTAATCGTTAGAAATTAAGCCTAACTTCTGTTGTTTCAACCACTTAGTCTTTTCTCTAAGACAAACCATAATAACATGTAAAAGCTCCTTTATTTTACCTGAAGGAAATGTCAATCACTCCTGGAAAGTGATGAGTCTTATAGAAGTATAATGTGTTAGGTCTGGAGATGGAGAGGAAGACACAGTTCGTGGATTCTTGAAGGTTCAGATGTGAAGGGGGCTGGCTCTAACAAAATCGTGTTTGATACCAAGATTCTCTGTGGTCCATATTTTTTTTTTTTTTTTTGACTGAAAATGTGTCACTGGCAAATGACCAGATGTGTATGAGTGGAAGGAATTGACCCTCTGACTTCTAACACCTCAGATGGAGGTTGAACATCACAACCTTGCTATGGATGGCAGGAGGGCTCTGGCATAATTAGGCAACCCTGGTAATGGACAATTGTGTACAAAGCCAAGAGCAACAGGAGAAGTCAGAGAGCTCTGCCAGTTGAGGAACTGGCTTTCAGGGGGCATGGAGTGATCATGCCCATCAACAGGCATCAACAGGCAATGGCAGTGACTGGTGTTAAGTGGGAGTGATTTGTGAATCTCGTGTGCATTCTCAGAGTCTGTCATACTAGGGGAAGAGAATCTGGAGAGAAACAAACACAGATTTCCCATTCTACGCACAATATTTCATCTCAGTCATTACTTTTATATTCAAGATATATCATCTTGGACCTAGAGATGATCATATTAAGTGAAGCAAGACAGAGAAAAAATACTGTATGATATCACTTATATGTGGAATCTAAAAAATAATACAAATGAGTCTATTTACAAAGCAGAAGCAGACTCACAGACATAGAAAACAGATTTTTTGTTACTCAAGGAGGAAGAGGTAGGAGGTATAAATTGGGAATTTGAGATTAACATATACACGCTACTATGCATAAAATAGATAAACAACAAGAACCTACTATATAGCACAAAGAACTATATTCAATATCTTATAATAACCTACAATGGATAAGAATCTTTAAAAGTTTTATATATATATAAAACTGAATTGCTTTTCTGTATACCTGAAAGACAGGTTCGTACAAGACAGAGGTTCATAACACTGTACAGGAGGCAGTGACCAAAACCATCGCAAAGAAAAAGAAATTAAAATTGCAAAGTGGTTATCTGAGGAGGCTTTACAAATAGCTGAGAAAAAAAGAGAAGTGAAAAACAAGGGACAAAGGCAAAGATATACTGAACTGAATGCAGAATTACAGAGAATAGCAAGGAGAGATAAGAAGGTCTTCTTCAATGATCAGTGTAAAGATATAGAGGAAAGCAACGGAATGGGAAAGACTAGAGATCTCTTCAAGAAATTTGGAGATATCAATGAAACATTTCATGCATGGACGGGCATGACAAAGGACAGAAATGGTATGGACCTAACAGAAGCAGAAGATATTAAGAAGAGGTGGCAGAATACACAGAATAATGATACAAAAAAGGTCATAATGACTGGAATAACCATGACGGTGTGATCACTCACCTAGAGCCAGACATCCTGGAATGTGAAGTGAAGAGGGCTTTAGGAAGCATCACCATGAGCAACGCTAGTGGAGGTGATGGAATTCCAGCTGAGCTTTTTCAAATCCTGAAAGATGATGCTGTAAAAATGCTGCACTCAGTGCACCAGCAAACTTGGAAAACTCAGCAACAGCCCCAGGACCGGAAAAGGTCCATTTTCATTCCAATCCCAAAGAAAGGCAGTGTTTGAACAATGTTCAAACTACCAGAAAATTGCACTTATTTTCCATGCTGAAGCTCTAATCCTTTGGCCACCTGATGCAAAGAGCTGACTCATTAGAAAAGACCCAATTCATTAGAAAAGACCCTGATGCTGAGAAGTACTGAAGACAAAAGGAGAAGTGGGTAGCAGAGGATAGGATGGTTGGATAACATCATGAGTTTGAGCAAACTCCAGGAGATAGTGGAAGACAGGGAAGCCTGGTGTGTTGCAGTCCATGGAGTCACAAAGAATCAGGCACAACTTACAGACTGAACAACAGCATACCTGAAACACTGTGTATCAGCTATGCCTCAATGAAAAGAAACTAAAGCAATATATTGTCTTCTTTAGCTAAAAAAAAAGTGAGATGAAACATATTGGTTACTTATCAAATGATTACAGTTTATAATAACTTTGGCATATGTCTTGCCATTCTCATCTCTCTGGGTAAGACAACCATAGATAGAATTTTAAGAACTCAGCAAAAACAACATATTTAAATCATGTTATAGTTTTAGTAGAATTGGTAAGCCGCTTGGAGATTTTGCAAAATTTTATATATATATGCAGATATATGCAGACACAGACACTCACAGATATATCCATAAAATATTGGCAGCAGAGTAATAGCTTGATAGATTAGCCAATATACTTAGTATTTTTTTTTCATTTAGACAGGCTCCAGGGCATTCTCTGAGTTGTTCACTCATAAAAGTGTTGAAACATCATAAAACAAGATAAAACAAAAACATCACATTTTGCCTTTGAAATTTAAAAGCCTAGATCTCAGGAGAATAAATACATCTTAAAGTATGAATGGCAGATTTACATTATGACAAAAAGCACGTCTTTCAGCTCAGAGCCCCAATAACCAGACACAGACAGAATTTGCTTGCACCAGAGGAAAAGAAAAGAAGAATGTTCAGAAGAAAGGAATGGGTGTACAGTGTGGGTTTTGGATAAAACAAGGTCCTACATCTGCAACTTAGTCCAGAGGAAACAAAGGTAACAAAAACCCCTGACATGCTCAAGAGAAGGGATGGGAGAATCCTAGCACAGGAAAACCATGTTTTCTTTCCAGGAAAGCACAGAATGCAGCAAGACACAAAGCAGGAAGTTTTATTCCTGACAGCTGTGAAAGCATAGGGAATGGTCCGAATTGCCTTTTGAGTTTCTCACAGATAATACATCACATAAAGGGCGATAGGACCAAGAGGTTCTCAAGAAGCAATGAAATTAGCTAGATGACAGTCAGGTTAAGTGAGGCTCCTCAGTCCTGAAACATGCAAGGAAGCAGATGTCACCAATGACCACATGATCTTGGAATTGGATCCTTCCCCAGTTGAGCATCAAATGAGACTATGGCCCTGGAACAAGGGACCACTTAGAAATGATCCTCACGGACTACACACCACAGGAGAACAAAGACACCTCTGTTAATTCTAGAGTAGCTAATGGTTATTAGAAAACATGATAATGCTGTGGATTATAAAAGTACTCCAGAACTTAGAAGCAGCTCCAGCAAAAGTGGGGCAGAACTTTGCATTCATGAAAATAGTTTAAATTAACCTGCAAAATAAAATATATTTCTTTTTTAACAAGGAAATATATTTTCTATACACTTGAGTTTTTATTTTATATTAAATGTCAAGCTTTTCAGAGAGTAGGGGATCTGTCCAGAACATACAGAAGTCTTAGCACAGCCCACTACTTGCATCAGGGACTAATTAGAAATCCAAGTAGAGTTAGAACTTAGTCATCTTGAGGATGACTTAAAATCTTATGAGATAGTTGATGTGCTGACATGACATGAACTTCATCTATAAATCCTAATTTCAAAAATTAATTCCAGAGTGTTGTGATAAGACTGAGTTTAAAATTTAAATGCCTTACATGTCTTAGAAAAGGTTAAATGTGAGTTTTTAGTAGTTTGTTAATAAAAGTACTTAGAGTAAGTCACGGAGGAGGATTCTGAAAACCCTTGTATTGGATCCTGGATTTCTAAGAACACAATCATGTTGTAAGTATAATAAGGTATTCCAGAGGCATTAAGCCAGAAAGATAGTGTTTACCATTCAGGTGTATCAGCTCTCTTTCTTCCCCAAGGTGACACCTGGGGCACCAGCATAGGGAGTGTGGAGAAGGAGGCAAGATGGCTCTGATTCAAGATCAGTGAGGTCACCACCCAGCTCTAAAGGGGAAATTCTTCTAAGACAAAGGGGTGGGCATACTCCTGTTCTATTTGTGTTTAGAAAACCAACACGTGTCCTTATAGTGTCAACCCAAATAGAGAACCCACAGTGAGTAATGAGATGCCAAACTGCACCTGGAAATGTGCTGCAAACAGAGAGGGACCAAAGAGAGAAGCCAAACCACTCTTAGAGGCTCATCTCACCAGTTGTGTCTATCAGAAGCATATGAGCAAGAGAAAAAGACTAGTTTCCATAAGGGTTATCAGCCTGCTGCCTAAGTCATCTGCTGCCTTAACAATGAGTTTTCCAACCTCACTATTCCTTTCTCCAACCCTTATGTTTACATCATCAACAACACAAACACATGAATTAAATCAAGCCTAGAAATTAAAATGGTGAACTTGCCCCAAAGATTTTTTTTTTAATAATTTGAAATCTTAATTACACTAAAGCAAAAATTATATATAGCATGAGAATTGCAAACATTCTAATAGAACATATTGAAAAATGCCTAAACATTTTGTCCCTTTTAAGATCAGTAAGACAATTGTGCCATGTTGTAGCCAAATGCAAATGTGGTTTTGCCTCAGATGTGGTCAGGATGGTGGAACAGAGGGAATCTGGACTCACCTCCTCTCATACATACATCAAATTACAACCACAGTGAATCCTTGAATAACACAGGTGTAAACTGCATGGGTCCACTTATACACAACTTTTATTTCACTAAAAACATACTATTACTACATAATTCATGACTGGATATGGACCTGTAGATAGAGAGGGCCAGCTAGAAAGTCATACCCAAACTTTTGACTGAACAGAGGGTCACTGTCCCTAAACTCTGTGTTGTTCAAGTGTACTTACAGCACCAGCTATGACAATGACCTGAAGACAAGCAGAAAAGATTTTCCACAACTCAAGACCCACAAAAGGAAATATGGCAAATGGGAAGGAAGGGCCAAACTGCAAAGTAGTCAGAGCACAGACCCAAATGTCAGTGATCCACAAATGGAGGAATATCATAATTAGAGGTCCTCCCCAAGAAGCAAGTTACCTGAGCTGTATATCAGATGCCCAAGACTGGGTGTGTGGGGGGGGAGGGCATTCCTGCACCAGGAATATGAGCCCCCAAATGTCTGGATCTGAAAAGTAGTAGCGCTTAAGCTTGGCGGAGCCAGGGAACTGTAGGAAACAGAGACTCCACACTTAAAGGGTTCACTCAAAACCTCAAGTGCTCTGAGTCCCAGCTCAGTTTCAGATGTCTGAATAGACCATAGATCAGGCTCACTTACTAATATTGGAGAGCCTCTCAGAGAGGCAGGAGGCAATTAGGATACCCCTGGGGAGAGATGTTGCCCACAGTCATTTGTGGGAGCTCGTTCTATCATGAAATATTGCATTTTACCTCTAATTTTCTTGAAGAGACTCTAGTCTTTCCCATTCTAGTGTTTTCTTTTTTTGTTGTTTTTTGTTTGTTTGTTTTAATTTTTTTTAATTAGTTGGAGGCTAATTACTTCACAACATTTCAGTGGGTTTTGTCATACATTGACATGAATCAGCCATAGTATTTTCCTCTATTTCTTTGCACTGATTGCTGAGGAAGGCTTTCTTATCTCTCCTGGCTATTCTTTGGTGCTCTGCATTCAAATGGAGATATCTTTCCTTTTCTCCTTTGCTTTTCCCTTCTCCTCTTTTCACAGCTATTTGTAAGGCCTCCTCAGATAGCCATTTTGTTTTTTGCATTTCTTTTGCTTGGAGATGGTCTTGATCCCTGTCTCCTCTACAGTGTCACAAACCTCCATCCATAGTTCAGGCACTCTATCAGATCTAGTCCCTTCAATCTATTTGTCACTTCCACTGTATAATCATAAGGGATTTGATTTAGGTCATACCTGAATGATCTAGTGGCTTTCCCTACTTTCTTCAATTTAAGTCTGAATTTGGCAATAAGGAATTCATGATCTGAGCCACAGTCAGCTCCCAGTCTTGTTTTTGCAGACTGTATAGAGCTTCTCCATCTCTTGCTGCAAAGAATATAATCAATCTGATTTCAGTGTTGGCCATCTGGTAATGTCCATGTGTAGTCTTCTCTTGTGTTGTTGAAGAGGGTGTTTGCTATGACCAGTGCATTCTCTTGGCAAAACTGTATTAGCCTTTGCCCTGCTTCATTCTGTACTCCAAGGCCAAATTTGCCTGTTACTCCAGGTGTTCCTTGACTTCCTACTTTTGCATTCCAGTCCTCTGTAATGAAAAGGATATCTTTTTTGGGTTTTAGTTCTAAAAGGTCTTGTAGGTCTTCATAGAACCATTCAACTTCAGCTTCTTCAGCGTTACTGGTCAGGGCATAGACTTGGATTACCGTGATACTGAATGGTTTGCCTTGGAAATGAACAGAGATCATTCTGTCGTTTTTGAGATTGCACCCAAGTACTGCACTTCGGACTCTTTTGTTGACTATGATGGCTGCTCCATTTCTTCTAAGGGATTCTTGCTTACAATAGTATATATAATGGTCATCTGAGTTAAATTCACCCATTCCAGTCCATTTTAGTTCGCTGATTCCTAAAATGTCAATGTTCACTCTTGCCATCTCCTATTTGACCACTTCCAATTTGTTTTGATTCATGGACCTAACATTCCAGGTTTCTATGCAATATTGCTCTTTACAGCATCGGACACTGCTTCTATCACTAGTCACATTCACAACTGCGTGTTGTTTTTGCTTTGGCTCCATCTCTTCAATCTTTCTGGAGTTATTTCTCCACTGATCTATAGTAGCATATTGGACACCGACCGACCTTGGCAGTTCATCTTACAGTGTCCTATCTTTTTGCATTTTCCTACAGTTCATGGGGTTCTGAAGGCAAGAATACTGAACTGGTTTGCCATTCCCTTCTCTAGTGGACCACACTTTTAGAACTCTCCACCATGACCTGTCCAACTTGGGTGGCCCCACATAGCACGGCTTAGTTTCATTGAGTTAGAAAAGACTGTGGCCCGTGTGATGAGATTGGTTAGTTTTCTGTGATTGTGATTTTAGTCTGTCTGCCCTCTGATGCCCTCTCTCAGTGCCTACAGTCTTACTGGGGTGCTCTTACATTGGACATGGTCAGTGCAAAGAAATAGAGGAAAACAATAGAATAGGAAAGACTAGAGATCTCTTCAAGAAAATTAGAGATACCAAGGGAACATCTCATGCAAAGACGGCTCAATAAAGGACAAAAATGGTATGGACCTAACAAAAGCAGAAGATATTAAGAAGAAGTGGCAAGAATACACAGAAGAACTATACAAAAAAATCTTCACAATCACGATGCTATGATCACTCACCTAGAGCCAGACATCCTGGAATGTGAAGTCAAGTGGGCCTTAGGAACATCACTATGAACAAATCTAGAGGAGGTGATGGAATTCCCATTGAGCGATTTCAAATATTAAAGCATGATGCTGTGAAAGTGCTGCACTAAATATGCCAGCAAATTTAGAAAACTCAGCTGTGGCCACAGGACTGGAAAAGGTCAGTTTTCATTTGAATCCCAAAGGAAGGCAATGCCAAAGAATGCTCAAGCTACCACACAACTGTACTCATCTCTCATGCTAGTAAAGTAATGCTCAAAATTCTCCACACCAGGCTTCAGTAATACATGAACTGTGAATTCCAGATGTTCAAGCTGGCTTTAGAAAGGCAGTGGAACCAGAGATCAAATCGCCAACATTTGCTGGATCACCAAAAAAGCAAGAGAGTTCCAGAAAAACATGTATTTCTGCTTTATTGACTATGCCAAAGGCTTTGACTGTGTGGATCACAATAAACTGTGGAAAATACTGAAAGGCCACCTGAGCTGCCTCTTGAGAATTCTGTATGCAGGTCAGGTAGAAGAGTTAGAACTGAACATGGGAAAACAGATTGGTTCTAAATAGGAAAAGGAATACATCAAGGCTGTATATTGTCACCCTGCATATTTAACTTATATGCAGAGTACATCATGAGAAACTCCGGGCTGGGTGAAGCATAAGCTGAAATCAAGATTTCCAGGAGAAATATCAATAATCTCAGATATGCAGATGACACCACCCTTATGGCAGAAAGTGAAGAAGAGTTAAAGAGCCTCTTGATGAAAGTGAAAGAGGACAGTGAAAAAGTTGGCTTAAAGCTCAACATTCAGAAAACTAAGATCATGGCATCTGGTCCCATCATTTACTGGCAAATAGATGGGGAAACAGTGAGAGACTTTATTTTGGGGGGGCTCCAAAAATCACTGCATATTGGGAGAAAATAATAGCAAATGAAGCAACAGACAAAGGATTAATCTCAAAAATATACAAGCAACTCCTGAAGCTCAATTCCAGAAAAATAAATGACCCAATCAAAAAATGGGCCAAAGAAATAAACAGACATTTCTCCAAAGAAGACATACAGATGGCTAACAAACACATGAAAATATGCTCAACATCACTCATTATCAGAGAAATGCAAATCAAAACCTCAATGAGGTACCATTACACGCCAGTCAAGATGGCTGCTATCCAAAAGTCTACAAGCAATAAATGCTGGAGAGGGTGTGGAGAAAAGGGAACCCTCTTACACTGTTGGTGGGAATGCAAACTAGTACAGCCACTATGGAAAACAGTGTGGAGATTTCTTTAAAAACTGGAAATAGAACTGCCATATGACCCAGCAATACCATTTCTGGGCATACACACCGAGGACACCATATCTGAAAGAGACACATGCACCCCAATATTCATCGCAGCACTGTTTATAATAGCCAGGACATGGAAGCAACCTAGATGCCCATCAGCAGACGAATGGATAAGGAAGTTGTGGTACATATACACCATGGAATATTATTCAGCCCTTAAAAAGAATTCATTTGAATCAGTTCTAATGAGAGGGATGAAACTGGAGCCCATTAAACAGAGTGAAGTAAACCAGAAAGATAAAAACCAACACAGTATACTAACACATGTATATGGAATTTAAAAAGATGGTAATGATAACCCTATATGCAAAACAGAAAAAGAGACACAGATGTACAGAACAGACTTTTGGACTCTGTGGGAGAAGGCGAGGGTGGGATGTTTCAAGAGAACAGCATCAAAACATGTATATTATTAAGGGTGAAACAGATCACCAGCCCAGCTTGGATGCATGAGACAAGTGCTTGGGGATGGTGCACTGGGAAGACCCAGAGGGATCAGGTGGAGAGGGAGGAGGGAGGGGGGATCGGGATGGGGAATACATGTAAATCATGGCTGATTCATGTCAGTGTATGGCAAAAATCACTACAATATGGTAAAGCAATTAGCCTCCAACTAATAAAAATAAGTGGAAAATAAATAAATAAATAAAAGCCGGGCGGGGGGGAGACACAATCTAAAAAAAAAAAAAAAAAAATCGCTGCAGGTGGTGATTACAGCCATGAAATTAAAAGACGCTTACTCCTTGGAAGGAAAGTTATGACCAACCTAGACAGCAAATTAAAAAGCAGAGACATTACTTTACCAATAAAGTCCGTCTGGTCAAGGCTTTGGTTTTTCCATACATGACTATGTATAGGTGTGAGAGTTGGACTATAAAGAAAGCTGAGTGCACAAGAATTGATGCTTTTGAACTGTGGTGTTGAAGAAGACTCTTGAGAGTCCCTTGGACAGCAAGGAGTTCCAACCAATCCATCCTAAAGGAGATAAGCCCTGAGTGTTCATTGGATGAAGAGATGTTGTAGCTGAAACTCCAATACATTGGCCATCTGATACGAAGAACTGACTCATTTGAAAAGACCCTGATGCTGGGAGAGATTGAAGGCAGATGAGAAGGGGACGATAAATGATGAGATGGTTGGATGGCATCACTGACTCAATGGACATGAGTTTGGGTAAACTCTGGGAGTTGGTTATGGATAGGGAGGTCTGGCATGCTGTGGTCCATGGGGTTACAAAGAGTCGGACACAACTGAGCAACTGAACTGAACTGATTCTGTCATGATAACACTGGCATTAGCAAATGCCATTTTGGAACCCTCCCTCTAGAACTACTAATTCTGGAGAGTAATCTGTCCACCAACAGGCCAGCACAAGTCTCACACTGCCCCAGGCCATGCATCTAATCTCTCAGGAAATCTCCCTTAGCCTCCAGTGGGCATTTAACCATCATACAAGTTACAGCCTCATAGCTAACCCCATAGGGACCAGCCATGCCTACCAGGCTGCCCACATAGGCAGCTCTGCCTCAACAGAAGGACCCTCACAGGCCACAGAGAAGGCACTGCTAGAGCACACAGCTCTGGTGGCCAGTAGATGTGCTACTGGGCCACCTACAGTATGTCCTCCATAAGGACACTTTTTCATGATCAGGAAATGTAACCAACTTACCTACTACATAGAAAACACAAGAGCAGAAAACAGGCAAAATGAGGAGATGGAGAAATATGTTCCAGAGTCTAAGACAAAACTTCAGAAAAGTAAGTGAAAGAGACATGAACAATGCACCCAATAACAAGTTCAAGGCGTTGCTCATAAAGATGTTCTTTGAACTCAGGAGTAGAATGGATGAACATACTGAGAAATTCAAGAGAGTTAGAAAATTTAAAAAAGACAAAATTATCTGAGGAATATAATAACTGAAGGGAGAGAATGGAAAAAATAATCCATACAAATGGTGTAGCAATATTTATATCAGACAAAATAGACATTAAAACAAAGACTATAACAAGAGACAAAGTAGGACATTAACATACTAGAATTAATCCAAAAAAGGTATAATAATCACAAATATATAAGTATTCAAAGAAGCACTTAATTACATTAAACAATTATTAGCAAACATAAGTAAAGAAATTGACAGTAACACAATAATAGTAGGGGACTTTAACACTCTGCTTACATCAATGGACATATCATCCAGACACAAAAATCAAACAGAATTAATATATGTGTATAAAGAATATTTCATCCAAAAATAGAAGAATACATTTTCTCTTTAAGTGTATATGGAACATTTATAATCATAGATCACATTCTAGGTCACAAAAAAAGTCACAATATATTCAAGAAGACTGAGATATCAACCATATTTTTAGACCACACTGATAATGAAACTAGAAATCAGCTACAAGAAAAAACAGCAAAACAGGCAAACACATGGAGGCTAAACAATATACTGCTAAGCAACCCATGGTTTACTGAAGACATCAAAAAGAAAAAACACACCTGAAGACATATGACAATAAAAACACAGCAATCCAAAAATCTATCAGACACAGAAAAAGCAGTTCTAAGAGGGAAGTCCATAGTGATAAAAATTTACCTCAAGAAACAAAAAAATCTCAAATAATCATCTTAGGAAACTAAAAGAAAAGAATAAACAAAACTCAGCATTAGTAGAAGGAAATAAATAAAGATCACAACAGACATAAATGAAACAATGACTGCAAAAAATACAAAATGTCAATGAAAGCTAAGAGCTGGTTCTTTGAAAACAGAAACAAAATTAGAAAACAAAATTTGGCCAGACTCATGAAGGGAAAAAGAGAGCCCAAATCAATTGGATCACAAATGAAAGAATTACAATCAATACCACAGAAATACAAACAATCATTAGAAATCACTATGAACAATTATACACCAATAAAATGGACAATCTGGAAGAAAGGGATAACTTCCTACAAAAGTACCATCACCCCAGACTGATTCAGGAAGAAATAGAAAATATGAACAGACCAATCATCATTAATGAAATTGAATCAATAACAATAAAGCTCCCAGCAAACAAAGTCCAGGACTTGAGGGCTTCTCAGGTGAATTCTTCAAAACACTTAAAGAAAAGCTAATAGTTGTCCTATTATTTGAAATTATTATTTCAAACTATTGTTTGAAATTGAATTTTCAAACAATTTCAAACTACTTAAGAGGAAGGAACACTGCTAAACTCATTCTACAAGGCCAGCATCAACCTGGAACCAAAACCAGACAAAGACATATGAAAAACCACAGTTAGATCACTGAGGAACATAGAGGCAAAAATTATGAACAAAATATTAGCAAACAAAATTCAACAATGCATTAAAAGGATCATACACAGTAAATGTCATGCTCAATGGTGAAAATGGTGATAGCATTTCGTCTGAGATCAGGAACAATAAAAGAATGCACAGGTTCACCACATCTATTCAGTATAGTTTTGGAAGTCTCCACCATAGATTTCAGACAGTAAAAAGGAATTCAAACTGGAAAGGAATATATAAACAGTCAACATCTGCAGATGACATGATGCTACACACAGGACATTTGAAACTTTCAGTTCAGTTGCTCAGTCATGTCCGATTCTTTGCGACCCCATGGACTACAGCACGCCAGGCTTCCCTGTCCATCACCGACTTCTGGAGCTTGCTCAAACTCATGTCCACATCGAGTCGAACATCCTAAAAATGCTAAGAAAAATTATCAGAGCTAATAAACAAGTTCAGTAAACTTGCAGGATACAAATTTAGTATGTAGAAATATATTGTATTTACATACTCTAATAACAAGCTATTAGAAAAAGAAACTAAGAAAATGAAATCCCACTTACAATTGCATCAAAAAGAATTAAATATTTAGTAATAGGTGTAATTAAAGAAGTAAAAGACTTGTACTCTTAGAGAAGTCAAAAGAAACTGATAATACAAACAAAAGGAAAAGTAAACTGTGTTAATGAAATAAAATAATCAATACTGTTAAAATGACCACACTCACCAGGGTGATCTACAATTCAATGTAATGTCTGCCAAAATTGCCAAGGCTTCTTTCATAGAATGAGAACAAATAATTCTAAAAATTGTGTGTAAATGCAAAAGATCTTGAATAGCCAAAACAATCTTGAGAAAAAAAGAGTAAAGCAATAGCATGTTATGTTCTTTTATTTCAAATTATACTAGAGTAATCAAAACAGTATGGTGCTGGCACAAAATCAGACATGAGATGAGGTCAATGGAATAGAACAGAGTGTCAAAAAATAGATCCATGCTTATATGATGAGTTAGTCTATGTCAAAAAGACAAGAGTATACAATAGGGAAAAGACCTCTACAATAAATGGCATTGAGAAAACTAGACAGTTACATGCAAAATTATCTAACTAGACTACTTATTCACACTATAGAAAAAATAAATTCAAAATGGATCAAATACTTAAATGTAAGACCTAAAAATATAAAATGTTTAGAAGAAAACATAGGCAGTATGCTCTCTGATATCAATCTTAACAACATTCTTCCAGATCTGTCTCCTCAAACAAGAGAAACAAAAGCAAAATTCAACAAATAATACAACAAACTAAAGATATTTTGCATAGTGAAAGAAACTATCAACAAAATAAAAAGGCAGCCTACGGAACGGGAGAAGATACTTGCAAACTATGTATTTGATAAGGGGTTAATATTCGAAGTACACCAAGAACACATATAGCTCATCATCATACGAACAACTTTATGAAGAAATGAGTGGAGTACTTGAATAGACATTTTTCAAAGAAGACATTCAAATAGTCAGTAGGCACATGAAAAGATACTCAACATCACTATCAGGGAAATGTAAATAAAAAACACAATGAGCTATCACACCTATCAGAATGTCTATCACCAAAATGAGAACAATGCCAAGTTTTGGCAAGGATAAGAAGGGAACACTTATGCACTGTGGGTGGAAATGTAAATTAGCACAGCCACTATGGAAAACAGCATGGAGGTTATTCAGAAAGCTAAAAGTAGAACTACCCTATGATCACCAATTTCACTTCTGGGTATACTGTTTAGTTGGTAAGTCAACTCTGACTATTTGTGACCCCATGGACTGCAGCATGCCAGGCTTCCCTGTCCTCCACCATCTCCCAGAGTTTGCTCAAACTCATGTCAGTGATGCCATCCAACCATCTCATCTTCTATCATCCCCTTTTCCTGCCTTCAATCTTTCCCAGCATCATGGTCTTTTCCAGGGAGTCAGTCACATCAGGTGGCCAAAGTACTGGAGCTTCAGCATCAGTTCTTCCAATGAATATTTTGGGTTGATTTCCTTTAGGATTGACTGATTTGATCTCCATGTAGTCCAAGGGACTCTCAAGAGTCTCCTCCAACACCACAGTTCAAAAACATCAATTCAGCACTCAGCATTCTTTATGGTCCAACTCTCACATCCATACATGACTACTGGAAAAACCATAGCTTTGACTATACAAACCTTTGTCAGCAAAGTGATGTCTCTGCTTTTTAATATGCTCTCTAGGTTTATCATAGCTTTTATTCCAAGGAACAAGTGTCTTTTAATTTCATGGCTGCAGTCACTGACCACAGTGATTTTTGTAGCTCAAGAAAATAGTCTGTTACTGTTTCCATTTTCCCCCTATCTATTTACCATGAAGTGATGCGACTGGATGCCATACACCCAGGGAAAAATAAATCCCTAATTTGAAAGCCACATGGCGACCAATGTTCATTGCAGCATTACTTACAATAGCCAAGATATGAAAGTGTGAAAGCAACCTAAGCATGTACCTATACATGAACAAATAAAGAAATAGTATATATGGATATATATGCATAATAGAATATTACCCAGCAATAAGACAAAGGAAATCTTGCTATTTAGGACAACATATATGGTTCTAGAATGTATTATGCTAAGTGAAGTAAGTCAGATGAATTCCATATGATCTCAATTATATGTGAAATCTAAAAAATACAAAACAAAATGAAAACATACTCAGACACAGAAAACAAAGAGTAATTGCCTGAGAAAAGGAGAGTAGTTAAAAGGGATAGGTGAAGGGGACTAAGAGGCACACCCTCCATTATTAAATAAATAAGTCAGGGTGATGAAATGTACAGCATGAGAAATATGGTTTCTAATATTGTAATAAAGCTAATTCAAATCCTAAAAGATAGTGCTGTTAAAGTGCTGCACTCAATATGCCAGCAATTTGGAAAACTCAGCAGTGGCCACAGGACTGGACAAGGTCAGTTTTCACTCCAATCCCAAAGAAGGGCAATGTCAAATAATGTTCAAACTACCACATAATTACACTCATTTCACATGATAGCAAGGTAATGCTCAAAATCCTCCAAGCTAGGCTTCAGCAGTATGTACAAGCTGGATTTAGAAAAAGCAGAGGAATCAGAAATCAAATTGCCAACATCCACTGGATCATAGAAAAAGCAAGAGAATTCCAGAAAAATATCTACATCTGCTTCACTGACTACGCTAAAGCCTTTGACTATGTGGATCCCAACAAACTGTGGGAAATTCTTAGACAGATAGGAATACCAGACCACCTTGCCTGCTCCTGAGAAACTTGTATGCAGGTCAGTAAACAAGAGTTAAAACCAGATATGGAACAACCGACTGGTTCCAAATTGGGAAAGCAGTATGTCAAGGCTGTATATTGTCACCCTGCTTGTTTAACTTATATGCAGAGTATGTCATGAGAAATGCTGGGCTGGATGAAGCACAAGCTGGAATCAAGATTGCTGGGAGAAATGTCAATAACCTCAGATATGCAGATGACACCACCCTAATGGCAGAAAGCAAAGAGGAACTAAAGAGATCTTCCCAACCCAGGAATCGAACCCAGGTCTCCCTCATTGCAGATGGATTCTTTACCAGCTGAGCCACAAAGAAAGCCCAAGAATACTGGAGTGGGTAGCCTATCCCTTCTCTAGTGGATCTTCCTGACCCAGAAATTGAACTCGGGTCTCCTGCATTGCAGGCGTATTCTTTACCAACTGAGCTTTAAGAGAAGCCCTATATACAGATGACACCTCTCTAATGGCAGAAAGCAAAAAAGGAATTAAAGAGCCTTTTGATGAGGGTGAAAGAGGATAGTGAAAAAGCTGTCTTAAAACTCAACATTCAAGAAACTAAGATCATGGCATCCGGTCCCATCAGTTCATGGCAAATAGACAGGGAAACAATGGAAACAGTGACAGAGTGTATTTTCTTGGGCTCCAAAATTCCTATGGATGGTGACTGAAGGTATGAAATTAAAAGATGCTTTCCCCCTTGGAAGAAAAGCTATGACCAACCTAGACAGCATTTTATAAAGCAGAGACATTACTTTGCTGACAAAGCTCCATATAGTCAAGGGTATGGTTTTTCCAATAGTCATGTACGTATGTGAGAGTCGGACCATAAAGAAGGTTGGCCACTGAAGAACTGATACTTTTGAACTGTGTTGTTGGCAAAGATTCTTGAGAGTCCCTTGGACAGCAAGGAGATCAACCCAGTCTATCCTAAAGGAAATCAACCCTGGATATTCATTGGAAGGACTAATGCTGAAGCTGAAGCTCCAATACTTTGGACATCTGATGGGAAAATCCGACTCAATGGAAAAGACTGTGATACTGGGAAAGATTGAAGGCAGGAGGAGTAGGGGATGACAGAAGATGAGAAGGTTGGATGGCATCACTGACTCAGTGGACATGAGTTTGAGAAAATTCCGGGAGATAGTGAATGACAGGGAAACCTGGTGTGTTCCAGTCCATGGGGTCGCAAAGAGTTGGACACGCCTGAGTGATTGAACAAAATTTATATGTGAACTAATGGTTACTAGACTTTCTGTAGTGATCATTTCCTAATATATGCAAATGTCAAGAAACTAACATAATATTGTATACATTGATTTTTAGAATGCATTCATAGAAATGCAAACTGCATCAACAACCTAAAAGTTGAGCGTTGGTCCTTCATCTTTCAGTAGAATATGACATTTTAGACTTTGCATCAAATTTTAGGAAGAACCCTTGACAAACTAGATCAATTTCATGAGAGAGCAGAACTGAGCAAAGAACTTGAGAAAAACTTTTGAATAATTGCTGAATTACACTCTTCACATAAACACTGGAGCACTGTAACATTTTTAAAAATGCAGTATTTATTGTTTGTGATGTTTACCATAAAATGCAAAGTATGTTTTCCTAAAGGTAGAAATTATGATAAAAAAAAAAAAAGGTCATGTTTTTGTGGAAACCTAAGAAGGCAATGGCACCCCACTCCAGTACTCTTGCCTGGAAAATCCCATGGACAGAGGAGCCTAGTAGGCTGCAGTCCAAGGGGTCGCTAAGAGTCAGAGACGACTGAGTGACTTCACTTTCACTTTTCACTGTTATGCATTGGAGAAGGAAATGGCAACCCACTCCAGTGTTCTTGCCTGGAGAACTCCAGGGATGGGGGAGCCTGGTGGGCTTCCGTCTATGGGGTCACACAGAGTTGGACACGACTGAAGCGACTTAGCAGCAGCAAGCAATACATACTCCAATACTTTAGCCAAAGAGCCAAAGAGTTGCAAAGAGCCAACTCATTGGAAAAGACCCTGATGCTGGGAAAGATTGAAGGCAAAAGGAGAAAGAGGCAGCAGAGGATGAGATGGTTGGATAGCATAACTGACTCAATGGACATGAATGTGAAGCAAACTTGAGGAGATAGTGAAGGACAGGGAAGCCTGGCATGCTGCAGTCCATGAGATTGCAAAGACTCGGACATGACTTAGTGACTGAACAACAGCAAAGCAATATATGTGTGCCCATGTGCCCACACATGACACTCACACAAAACAAACATGAAGTGTTGTGTGAATTGCTATGTGTGTCCATGTTAACATGCTGACCAGAGTATGAATGGATGGGTGAACAGAGAAAAGGCCCTGCTCTGACTATACAGAGGGGGCTAAGAAGGTTACTTGTTGAAGACAGAAAACTCCTCATCAATGTTGACTACTCTAGCTCCTTAGTTATTATACCACATTACCTAAAGACCTGACTCCAATCTCACAACTGGATTAAAATCCACTTATTAAACAGTGCTGCAAGTTGGATCACTGGATGTGTTGAAAGTCAATTTGAATCACACATGAACTCTAGGACTAGTAATCCAGTGGGAAATTAATGAAATGATATGCCTAATGCTTATCAATATGAAAGTAATATTCTTATGAGCACAAGGGCATGAAGCCAACAGGGGTGTGCTTATTCCTGCCTCTGCAGTGATACCCCTGTTCATTCAATGCTGACAACCTACTTCCAATAAGAGGCTGAAACATACACAGCTATTTCTGACTTTCTTAATACTAATGTTTTTATCAAGAGTTACAAGATCGAGGGCATTGTCTTACCCCTTAAACCTATTGTTTCAAATGGCCTAAAGGTAGATCTCACTGAATGATGGGGAGTCAGGCAAGCCAAGTCTGAAAGTCACAAAAAAGGCTTCAAATTATGCTCAGAAGAGAACCCATAAGATCGTTACCAGCATACAGAACCCACTGCAAGCTGCCAGAGTGGAGGAGCGCTGTCCTTCTATATGGAGCTTACATTTTTTTTAAGGAAAACAGGCAAAGATTTTACAACATATCTTGTTAAAGGAAATAATAGAAGCGTGCATAAACTGTAGAATTTTCTTTGGGTGGGGAAAATGGGCCCACTTAGGCAAAAAGAATCAGGAGAGACAACTCTTCCAGCCAATTTTGTTTACTTTTGTCATTCAAGTTGGATTTTAAATAATGCATATTAATTCAACAGCCAATGAAGGAGAAGCAGCCACCCAAGATGAAGGAAGGAAGTGTGTTTTTAATGTGAATGAGGTGATACCAGCATCCTGTGATGTTGCCTGGACACAAAGCATGAAGAGTGGAAGGAATGCACTGGGGCCGCATCACAGGGTACTCATGACAGGGTCTCTGATGAGGGGCTTGGTCCCACCCTGTGGACAGAGAGGTCACAGAGAGGCGAAAGCAAGGTATGAATAGGTCAGCATTGCATTTTAGAAAGTGAACTGTTGTAACTGTGGATTATGGATTGAACGAGGAAGAAATCACAGGCAAGAGGAGTGTTTGCCACATTTGTGAAATTAACTGAGCGAACCTGAGGGTAAGCGTGGAGGAGAAAGAAACTGTGCAGGAGACAAGGATGAGTTTAAAAGCTGAAGGTAAAGTCTGTGTTCTGATGATTTATTAGATGTAGGTAAGAGGGAAGGATGGAGGAATCGAAGATGATACATTGTTCTCTGGAATGATGGATAGTAAGTCGAAGAAGCAGGAATGATTCTAGGTTTTGGCGCAAAGAGATAAAATTGGCTTGGAACATGGTCAATATCTAGGAGATATATAGGTGAAAGTATCTACTAAGAAAATATAGATTCTGTTCTTTAAATTTGGTACAGAGAACTTCTTCAGTCATATATGCCATGATTTATTTTAAGGGAAGTATACCTGGAATTTTGAGTACATTTCCATGTTCATTTCAGAAAAAATTATTAATTTCAGAACACACTAAGTTAATTTTTCTTCAAACATTTTAAACATTTGTCACATTGTTATCTGCACTCTGTGAAGAAATTAAAATGCATATAAGTGTTTAAACTATAAAAGTTTAATTGAATACAGAGTACCTTCTCTCTGGCAAATAGCTCTAATGTGAAATATAAAAATGTTCATTAATAGAAAAAGGTCCTTAATTGTATGAACAATTTTTCTTTGCTTTCTTATTAGACAGTTTTGGATAAAATTCATTTAGAATGACTCAAAATCTCTTTTTGTAAATACAAAGTTTGAAATTCAAAATCTGTAACTTATTTTTAGTGTGTTTTATCATTTTACTATATTTATTTATAATTAAGGACAGGTTTATCTAGTGTTTCATTTGGGTTTATAGAAGGCTGTGTGTGTATGTGTGTGTGCGCGTGTGCATGCACATACACAAACACGCACATTAAGTCATGTCCAATTCTTTTCAACTCTGAGGGCTGTACCCAGCCAGGCTCCTCTGTCTATGCAATTTCCCAGCCAAGAATACTGGAACAGGTTGCCATTTCCTCCTCCAGGGGATCCTTCCCACCCAGAGATTGAACCCAAGTCTCTTGAATCTCCTGCACCGGCAGGCAGGTTCTTTACCACTGAGCCACCTGGGAAGCCCAAAGCTAGGTTGGTTATTAATAAAATATTTGGATCTCCCCCTAAGGAAGAAAGATGCTAGTTGCCAACCTGTACTGCACTCTGGGCTCATGTCTTAAAATGTAATTTTGTCTAAGAATTAGTATCAAAAACAATTCTCCTTCAATGTCTTTTACAATTTCCACTTTTGTGTGCCACATGTGGCTAGCATGATAACACAGTTGTCTGCCACTACAATCTTAAAATGTGTATACGAATAAATGTGTGTGTGAGTAAATGGGAGATGAGTTAATTTGATATTTAAAATAAAGAAAAAGCCTATTTTTTTGGTTTCAAACACCAGGAATCATTTTAACTCATGCAGCTGTTATGTTTTATTTAGTCATTTATAATATGTGAATATAAGGTATATAAATCATTCTATTTGTCTTGAAGAGTTGAAGGAAGTTGGGGGGGGGATGGTCGTTTATGAATAATTGAATAGTTTTTAAACGTTTTTACCTTGAAAACTTATACTTATCAAGAAAGCAACTGTAGAAAGTGTTTTGAATATGTTACCCTATTAATCACAAAGGAAATCTGTGAATAGATAGTATTATCCTCAACTCACCCATAAGGAGCTCAGTAAGTTAGAGTCACACAGCTAGTAGATGGAAGTGTTGACACTCCCAAATCAACCGGCATGGTGTTAGGACTTGAAATGTTTGAAAGATATTCACCCTTTCATCTACTAGCTGTGTGACTCTAACTTACTGAGCCTTTTACAAATCACCCTTCGTGATTAATAACCTCCAAGTTATCAAGTGAATCCTTCTGAAGTTTCCTCCCATGCATGCTTTCTTGCAATCCAGCTTTATAACCACCAGGTGGCGATGGCAATGCCTTCTCCTCATTCCCCTCAAGTTTTATTTTGTTTTTTAATAACAGAGTAGTGAGCTGAGAACATCAAGATGTACAAACTGGATTAGACAAGACAGAAGAACAAGAAATCAAACTGCCAGCATCTACTGGATCATAGGAAAACCAAGGGAATTCCAGAAAAACATTTACTTCTGCTTCATTGACTACACTAAAGCCTTTGACTGTGTGGATCACAACAAACTATGGAATATTCTTAACAGAGATGGGAATACCAGACCACCTTACCTGCCTCCTGAGAAATCTGTATCCAGGTCAGGAAGCAACAGTTAGAACTGGACATGGAACAACAGACTGGTTCCATATCCGGAAAGGAATACATCAAGGCTGTATATTGTCACCTTGCTTATTGAATTTATATGCAGCATACATCACGCAAAGTGCCAGACTGGTGAAGCACAAGTTGGAATCAAGACTGCTGGGAGAAATATAAATAACCTCAGATACACAGATGGCACCACCCTTTTGGCAGAAAGTGAATAAGAACTAAAGAGCCTCTTGATGAGAGTGAAAGAGGAGAGTGAAAAAGCTGGCTTAAAACTCAACATTCAGAAAACTAAGATCAAGGCACCCAGTCCCATCACTTCAAGGCAAATAATGGGGAAACAATGGAAATAGTGACAGACTTCATTTTCTTGGGCTCCAAAATCACTGCAGATGGTGACTGCAGGCATGAAATTTAAAAAATGCCTGCTCCTTGGAAGAAGTGCCATGAGAAACCTAGACAGCATATTAAAAGAGACATTAGTTTGCCAACAAAGGTCCATATAGTCAAAGTATGTTTTTTTCAGTAGTCACGTGCAGATGTGAGAGTTGTTGTTCACAAGAGATGTGTTCACAGATAAGGCAGAACACTGAAGAAGTGATGCTTTTGAACTGTGGTGTTGGATAAGACTCTTGAGAGTCCCTTGGACTGCAAGGAGATCAAATCAGTCCATCCTAAAGGATATCAGGATATCATCCTGAATATTCATTGAAAGGATTGATGCTGAAGCTCCAATACTTTGGCCACCTGATGCAAAGAACTGACTCATTGGAAAAGACCCTGTTGCTGGGGAAGATTGAGGGCAGTAGGAAAAGGGGATGACAGAGGATGAGATGATTCGATGGCATCACTGACTCAATGGACATATTTGAGTAATTCCAGGAGATAGTGAAGGGCAGGAAAGCCTGGCATGCTGCAGTCCACGGGGTCACAAAGAGTGGATATAATTGAACAACTGAACAACAATAAATCTAGCCTTTATCCTTAAAGTTTCTCAGTCATGTCTGACTCTTTTTGATCCCATGGACTGTAGCATACCATGCTCCTCCATTCACGGAATTTTCCAGGCTAGAGTACTAGAGTGGGTTGCCATTTCCTTCTCCAGGGGATCTTCCTAACCCAGGGATCAAACCCAGGTATCCTGCATTACCGGCAAATGCTTTATCGTCTGAGTCACCAGGGAAGCGCTCCATCCTTAAACTTAGCTAATATTTTATATTCTTTAATGGATTTAATGGCCGCAGTATTTTTCCCTGTCTCTAACAAAGAAGTTCAACTTTTACCTCACTTGAGTCTGCTGACAGTGTTCTATATGATTGCCTGAAATCCAAAGAGCCATCTCCAATACTGTATCCTTCAAGATCAGATACTCAGATCAAGTTCTCAGTTTACCTATACTGCCTTGAATTTTGACATTGGTCTTGCCCTCATCTTACCTTCTGCCCTTCTCTGGATGTCTGTTGCCACCTGAAATAGATATTCATAAAAAACATACTTTTCATGTCATTTCACATCTTACCCAGAAACATGCTGAAATATATTTGGCTCTCAGTCTTATTTGGAAAAAGAGAAATAAAGCCAATTTGTTACTTTAAAAATCTTTAAAATCTTCTAAAAAATTCTACTAAAGGCATTCTATCAAATAGTGTTGTTTACCCACATGTGTGAAATTTTAAGAGGCAATACTTTAAATACTTTTAAAATATTAAAATATTCCCTCCTAGCTCAGTAAAATGAGCTACAAAAGGCAGAATGATTCCATTATATTGGACAGTGTTATTAACGTTTGTTCACTTTATCAGTTTATGAGAACATTGCTCCAACTCAACACATTCTCCTGTTCCCTCCAAAACACAACAAAGGACAGAATCATAAAAGGCAGTGATGAAACTGCAAATCAGAACTTAGCAATCTTAACTCTGAGTCAACACTGTTTCACCAAAACAAAAACAATCTCAAGAGAATTTAAGAAAGCAGCAGCAAAAAACTCCAATGGAATATAACAAATCACCAAGCGTATCTTCCACTGTGAAAAATAACTAGCACCCAGGTGGCCTTTTTTTTTTCTTTTTTTCAGAATTATATCTGCTTGCTCACTTTCATTTTTCCAGGGAAAGACCCACAGGTTTCACTAAATCCTCAATGAGTCTGTGATTTTTGAAAGATTCAGAACTACTCCTAAGTGTCCCTGAAAGAATATCAATTCAAAGTCCAATTCATCTGGTGTGAGGTAGAGTTTTACCTGATTTTTTTAAAAGATTCCTAAGAGGGCAGCAGTGCTCTGAACCATTCAATGTCATTAATGTAAGCTCAACCACCGCCTCAAGGCAATGCTTTCAAACTCCCACCCTGGACTAGCACCCACCTCCCGCCTTGCCCCCAGTGTCCCCTGCTTCCCTACTCTCCCTGAAACATCAGAGATTATTTTTACACCCTGATGGCCCCCAAATCAGTATTCAGAGATCTGATCTCTTTCCCAAACTCTAGGACCCCAGGATTAAATCATTTTTCCTTTCAGACTGTCCTCCACTTTAGACTCTGGAAGGCAGCTTTGATCATGGTCCTTCTGCAGCTGCTCAGAGGTGCCAGCTCACTGTTGCCGGGTGACGATTACCCACCACTGAGGTCTCCCCACACGCCTACTGCGGAGGTTTCCAGGCATGATGTGTGAGCACAGGGTTTTGGAATCACAAGAGCACTGGGTGTTTCTTGAGTCACCCTAGGCGTTACTCTAGCATCTGGTTTAGCATGTAAGCTGGGCACTTCTCATCGCAACATGGCAATGCTAAGCTGAACTGTGTTAAGGCAAAAGGTGAGGGGCACACTGTGAGCCCTCACTGTTAAGCCTGTGATGAGTACATCCAGTCAGAGGGTCACTGGGTCCCTGTCTGACCAGGTCTTCTCTAAGCACTTAATGGCTGAGATAAGCAGAGACTTTCACTGAAACAAAACTACAACTGCAGTATCAAAACAAATCAAGTTATGCTTGTTAAAAGACCAGAAACGGTGAATACTTTTGACATGTTTTAATGCACTCAGTTCAGTTGCTCAGTCGTGTCTGAATCTTTGCAACCCCATGGACTGCAGAACACCAGGCTTCCCTGTCCATCAACAACTCCTGGAGCTTAGCCAAACTCATGTCCATCAAGTCGGTGATGCCATCCAACTTTCTCATCTTCGGTTGTCCCATTCTCCTCCTGCCTTCAATCTTTCTCAGCGTTGGAATTTTTTCCAATGAGTCAGTTCTTCACATCAGGTGGTCAAAATATTGGAGTTTCAGCTTCAGCATCAGTCCTTCTAATGAATATTCAGGACTGATTTTCTTGAGGATTGACTGGTTTGATCTTGCAGTCCAAGGGACTCTCAAGAGTCTTCTCCAACACCACAGTTCAAAAGCATCAATTCTTCAGCACTCAGCTTTCTTTATAGTACAACTCTCACATCCATACATGACTACTGGAAAAACTATAGCTTTGACTAGACGGATCTTTGTTGGCAAAGTAATGTCTCTGCTTTTTAATATGCTATCAAGGTTTGTCATAGCTTTTCTTCCAAGGAGCAAGCATCTTTTAATTTCATGGCTGCAGTCACCATCTGCAGTGATTTTGGAGCCCAAGAAAATTAAGTCTGTCACTGTTTCCATTGTTTCCCCATCTATTTGCCATGAAGGGATGGGACCGGATGCCATGATCTTAGTCTTCTGATTGTTGAGTTTTAAGCCAACTTTTTCACTCTCCTCTTTCACTTTCATCAAGAGACTCTTTAGCTCCTCTTCACTTTCTGCAATAAGGGTGGTGCCATCTGCATATCTGAGGTTATTGAAATTTTTTCCAGCAACCTTGATTTCAGCTTGTGCTTCATCCAGCCCAGCATTTCTCATGATGTATTCTACATATAAGTTAAATAAGCAGGGTGACAATATACAGCCTTGACGTACTCCTTTCCTAATTTGGAACTAGTCTGTTGTTCCATGTCCAGTTCTAACTGTTGCTTCTTGACCTGAATACAGATTTCTCAGGAGGCAAGTAAGGTGGTCTGGTATTCCCATCTCTTGAAGAATTTTCCACAGTTCATTGTGATCCACACAGTCAAAGGCTTTGCTGTATCAATAAAGCAGAAGTAGACATTTTTCTGGAATTCTCTTGCTTTTTTAATGATGCAATGGATGTTGGCAATTTCACTTCTGGTTCCTCTGCCTTTTCTAAATCCAGCTTCAACATCTGGAAGTTCACGATTAACCTATTGTTGAAGCCTGGCTTGGGGAATTTTGAGCATTACTTTGTTAGCATGAGATGTGTGCAATTGTGCGGTGGTTTGAACATTCTTTGGCACTGCCTTTCTTTGGGATTGGAATGAAAACTAATCTTTTCCAACTTGTGGCCACTGCTGGCATATTAAGTGCAGCATTTTAACAGCATATTATTTTAGGATTTGAAATAGCTCAACTGGAATTCCATCACCTCCACTAGCTTTGTTTGCAGTGATGCTTCCTAAGGCTCACTTGACTTCACATTCCAGGATGTCTGGTTCTAGGTGAGTGATCACACCATTATGGTTATCTGGGTCACGAAGATCCTTTTTGTGTAATTCTTCTGTGTATTGTTGCCACCTCTTCTTATATCATCCATAGCATGTCTGTCATTTATTGTGCCTACCTTTGCATGAAATATTCCTTGGGTATCTCTAGGTTTCATGAAGAGATCTCTAGTCTTTCCCATTCTATTGTTCTCCTCTGTTTCTTTACATTGATCACTTAGGAAGGCTTTCTTATCTCTCTTTGCTATTCTTTAGAACTCTGCATTCAAATGGGTATATCTTCATTTTTCTCCTTTGCTTTTCACTTCTCTTCTTTTCACAGCTCTTTGTAAGGCCTCCTCAGACAGCCATTTTGACTTTTTGCATTTCTTTTTCTTGGAGATTTTCTTGACCACTGCCTCCTATACAATGTCATGAACCTCTGTCCATAGTTCTTCAGGCACTCTGTCTATCATATCTAATCCCTTGAATCTGTTTGTCACTTCCACTGTATAATCATAAGGGATTTGATTTAGGTCATATATGAATGGTCTAGTGGTTTTCCCTACTTTCTTCAGTTTAAGTCTGAATTTGGCAATAAGGAGTTCATGATCTGAGCCATGGTCAGCTCCTGGTCTTGTTTTTGCTGACTGTGTAGAGTTTCTCCATCTTTGGCTGCAAAGAATATAATCAATCTGATTTTGGTGTTGACCATCTGGTGATGTCCACGTGTAGAGTCTTTTCTTGTATTGTTGGAAGAGGGTGTTTGCTATGGCCAGTGTGTTCTCTTGGCAGAACTCTGTTAACTTTTGCCCTGTTTCATTTTGTACTCCAAAACCAAACTTGACAGTTACTCCAGGTATCTCTTGACTTCCTATTTTTGCATTCCAGCCCCCTATAATGAAAAGGACATCTTTTTTGGATGTTATTTCTAGAAGGTCTTATAGGTCTTCATAGAACCATTCAACTTCAGCTTCTTCAGCATGACTGGTTGGGGCATAGACTTGGATTACTGTGCTATTGAATGGTTTGCCTTGGAAATGAACAGAGATCATTCTGTCATTTCTGAGATTGCATCCAAGTACTGCATTTCAGACTCTTATTGACTATGAGGGCTACGTCATTTCTTCTAAGGGATTCTTGCCCACAGTAGTAGATATACTGGTCATCTGAGTTAAATTCACCCATTCCAGTTCATTTTAGCTCACTGATTCCTAAAATGTCAATGTTCACTCTTGCCATCTCCTGTTTGACCACTTCCAATTTACCTTGATTCATGGACCTAACATTCCAGGTTCCTATGATATATTGTTCTTTACATCATCGGACTTTATGCAATAGGTTAAAAAAAAAAAAATGAAATGCCAACCCCTACCACCATGCTAAGTAATTTGAAAAGCCCAGAGGATAATGCAGAGAAGAAAGAGGCCAGCTAGTGAAAAGGAGGAGGAAAACCAGAGGAGGAAAACCAGTGAGTATGTTTTGATCTGTTTTTAAAAAAGAGTGAGTTATTCACTGGGTCTAATGCTGTTGATAATCAAGGGAGTTGAGGACTGAGAAGAGGCCCCTGGATGGAACAGTCTGTAAATCGCTGCTTACCTTCACAATATCAACTAGCATGGAGCAGTGTGAATGGAGACTTGAAGGATAGGAAATAATCATTGACAGCTAGCACAGTCCACTCCTCAGAAGACTTTTGTTATAAACACAAGAGAATAAATCAGTAGCATCCAGAATACTTTTTGAAATGGGAGAAGTAAGAGCACGTTTAATTTCTGATTCAGTGGAGAAGGAAGCCTAGATGCACTAGCAGAGAAGGGCTCCTGAGGCATAGGCATGCGTAGGTGATGGGGGACAGGATCCAAAACACAGCTGATGGGGGCGGGAGGGGCTGGAGTCCAGTTGGCTCATCTGCATCCAGACAGAGGAGCCTGCATGTGTGAGAACAGGCGGGGAGACGTCCACACATTGGAGAGCCACAGCTTGCGGCAGTGCTCTACTGCCTTCAGCTGCTTACTGAAAGAAGGGGCAAGGTCATCAGCTGAACCCAGGGATGTGGGAAAGGAATCAAAAGTTTGATCATGAGACGAAAAGGAAAGAGTTCATCTGATGACTGTCTCGTAACCAAAGCAACCATGCGGAGTTTTGCAGGTCACAGCCAGGACTTGCATTTCATTTAGCATATAATAGGAAACTATGTTTATAATCAACCTTCCCCTAAAATTATCTGCTTAGAGTATCCTATTCATCCCTGAGAGGTTAAAACTTTATCTGTTCCATATTCAGTTTGGGGATACATAGGTAGGTAGGGAGACAGGTGAATAGGGAGACAGACAGAGGTATAGAGATGTATGTATATAGCATATATATATATATATAATAGACACATACATATATGCTATACTTGCTGCTGCTGCTGCTAAGTTGCTTCAGTCGTGTCTGACTCTGTGCGACCCCATAGACGGCAGCCCACTAGGTTCCTCTGTCCCTGGAATTCTCCAGGCAAGAATTCTGGAGTGGGTTGTCATTTCCTCCTCCAATGCATGAAAGTGAAAAGTGAAAGTAAAGTCGCTCAGTCGTGCCCGACTCTTAACGACCCCATGAACTGCACCTACCAGGTTCCTCTGTCCATGGGATTTTCCAGGCAAGAATACTGGAGTGGGGTGCCATTGCCTTCTCTGAATCTATACTTAAGTATATGTATATATACTTATTTTTTTTAAGATATCCTTAATAAGTTTTTCTCTTTTTAAAATTCGTTATATCAATACAATCAAAATCTCTCTGCAAATGACATCGTGCTTTGATCTTTCTCTCATTTGGCAGATTTTCCAAATATATTTGTTGAGTTTAACAGAGAATCTACATAACTTGAGTTTTTAAAAAACATACCTTGTCAGAGTCACCTCTGGATACAGCTGGCTCATTGTGCTTTAAAAACTTCATAATTTATAAACATGTTTTTTGAATGTTAATAATACTTTCAACATTTGAAAGATAGCTTTTCTTAGATTGGGATGTTATAAATCCAGCTCGCCTATCTAATCAAATTTTCCAGGTTGTACCTAGAGAATTCTATTCAAAAACAAAGACAATATCTACTTGATTCAAAAGAGTATTATATGAACTAATGAGATAATTCTTGTAAATCACTTTAGTTCCTCAGAGACAGCGTTCAATAAAGACAAAATGATATTATTATTCTCGGGAGCCCATGAATTCTTTGTCTGCATGCTCCTGGTTAGGAGATATCAGTTGCACACAGGCATCATCTGCTATGGATTGGTGCACACTCCAAGAGTCAGACACAGACTTTCACAAATGCAATCCTTCCCAGATCAACAAGTTCCCTCTCATTAAGATCCTGTGTATCAGCATTCAACAAGGGAGTTCTGGGCCCAGGGAGGCTTGGTCTAATGATAGCCTACAATGAAGTTTAATTAAAATTTTCATCTACATGAATTTTAAAGTCTTTAGATTACTGGAGAAGCCAATGAAGATGTATTTTTTTTTATTCTATTGGCCCAGATTTAATGATACTGTCTAATTTCCATCTCTTAAAATTATCCCCTGGGCCTATAACCTGACTCCACTCATTCCTCAATCTTTATAAGAGAGAAACAATAACTCCCAAGGTTACAATAAATGTAATGCATCTTGCCAGGTTCCTGTTCCTTGTTTTTCTGCCAACAGAATGATTATTGTCTCTAAACCATAATCTCTTGCTTAGCTAAACTGCAGTAGTCTTCCACAGGATCTTTCATATATATATTTTTTTACATTTTTAACATTGTATTATAATTTATAAACATGTCTATTAGGCAAAAAATAATGTGAATTACTTAATGATTTCTATTTCATTTTTGTATTCCTATTATTTAACACATTCTATACTAGAAGAACATATTCTGGGCAAGAAATTACATCTCAATAAAATTATAATTATACAATATGCATGATCTTAACAAACAGAATTAAATTAGAAATAACAGAAACATAGAAAATATCTAAGCATTTCAAAACTAAATAGCACACTTCAAAGATATCCCACCGATCAAAGAAAAAAAAATCAAAGGAGAATTAGAAAGTCTGTATTGAAAGATTTGTGATCTATCCACTGAATTGGTGTGGCCAAGTTGAATGGATAAACCATGCCACTATTTACTTAATTTGTATAAGTAATACAAGACACAATGAACTTTCGGATCTTAGATATGCCAATATCACTTCTGTATCCTTCCCAGTGTAGCTGGCTTCCTTTTGTTTCATAACGTATACACCATGGAAGTCAAGGTATTTGGAATTCCACTCAGTAACCTTCTACATACCTACAGTTTCACCAGGCCATTCCTTTATTCTTGTGATGGTATAAACTTAGAATAGAAGCCATCTTTTGATACTTAAAATAAAAATCCCTATTTGCAGTTAAAACACATTTGGTGATGAAGAGTTTTTATATGACTATATATCAGGGATGAACAGCTCGTTCCCTCAGTTGTAAGTGCAAGGATTCAGGTAAAAAATTTGGCCTTTTTTATTCGGCTTGAATTCAAAGCAACACTATTTTAGGATTTGTCTTAGAGACATAAATGCTTCCTCTAGAAAAGTGTACAACAGGGGCTACAAGATGAATAAGAACAAAAAGATCAATCTTTAAAAAGAAGAAAGAGAACTTTGATAGGTTAAGCCAGAGAAACCACAAGTCAATCTTTTGGGTTTAGTTAATACATTTATTGATGACTAAAATTTTATGTCATATTTTATGACTAAAATAATGCTTCCCTTGAGTAGTTAAAATCTGGTGGAATAACTACCTTCAGGAGGGAGGGAGGGAGAGGGAGAGAGAGGTGGGCTCTAGTAACTACTCTAGGTAGATGCTCTGATAGTCATATGCATGAGTGTTTGTAACAAAGGCACCCAACCACACTGTGTGTATGTTTGGGGTAAGGGATGGGTGAGACTAAAAGAACTCTAATTTTCTCTAGAAAGGGTGTGGTAGGCAGAGAAAATATCTGGAGCAAAGGAACAGAAGGAAGAGGCTGGTTGTTGACACTTCTTATTCTAATTGAGTGGAGAACAAGACAGGAAGAAGGTAAGTTCAAAACTCTTCACAGAAGGCCTTTCTCCCATGGCAAATTTGACTGTTCCATAAGAAGTTAGTGTTTGTCTTGAAAGGGCATGGGTGAGTGAGGGCAGTGAGGAAACAGGAGCCAGCATGCAAGCACTGATGAATTAACAATCAAGTAAAAAAGGTGACAACATTTTTTAATATAATAGAGAAAAATAAGACTGAAGACAGGAATACTAGACAAAAGCTCAAGCTTTCCAGGTGGGAGAAGCTAACTAAGATGGAATTAAGTTGGTGACAGAATGGATAAATAAAGTCAACAAATGGAAAAATAATTAAGAAGTAAGGATGAACCAGCGGGCGAGAAAGACCTGAAACAGGAACAAGCTCATGATTAAAAGACAGAACATATAATTTAGCAAGCGAGGAGTCAGGGGGGCCCTCCTGCTCTCCATGGCAGGAAGCCAAATGGCTCCTTTCAGTCGGCACTTCTATTGGCAGAAGTCACATGAGATCATCAGGAGACGTCTATCCTGGGGAGTCTGATCAGTGCACCATAAAGAGGGAATCAAGTTAAGGCTCTGCTGTTGATCAGAAACATCTTGTTTTGTTTCCGTGGAGACAGACGCAGGGGCAGTTAATGGAATCAGAGAGCATGTCCAGCCCCAAGAATGTCTCTTTGGCATGCTCACTAGGACAATCAGGAGGGTGGGGTTTGCCACACCCTCGATTCATGGGGCAGGTTCTGATCTCTGCTCCACCAGGCTGCAACAAACCAGGCTTGATACCTGATGGGCCATGAGTAGGGTAAAGATGCTAAATGATGAATAAACTGAAGATCTGGGAATTGGTGACAAAGCAGTTGATGGGGCTTCCCAATCCATACATGGACCCTATCTCTTCCACTGCATCCAAACAAGGACCAGGTACAGTTCTGCTCATCCTCTTGTTCCTTGACTACCAAAGTGTCTGGTTCAGAGTACTCTCAGTAGGAACGTCACGTGAGACTAGACCCTATTAGGAGTGAAAGGTAATACATTTAACTTTAAACGACTTGAGGTGGACGTACCTGTGAAACCTTCAAGCATAAACGCATCACTCAAGTCAGCAAAATTGATTTCTATCCCAAGAGAATTTGAAATGTGACAGAAAGATCAAGTCAGTTATTGGGGAATGTTTTGTAGACATTCATATGAATATGTTGCCACTTCAGTATTTGTGGGATCCAAGCTAAAAGTGCAAATGGAATTCCATATATCACAGATCTAACTACTTTAATGTAATACAATTAAGCTAACACATTGCTGGGACTTCCCTGTAGCTCAAATAGTAAAGAATCTGCCTGCAATGCAGGAGACCTAGGTTCGATCCCTGGGTTGGGAAGATCGTCTGGAGAAGGAAATGGCAATCCACTCCAGTATTCTTACCTGGAGAGTCCCATGGACAGAGGAGCCTGGTGAGCTATAGTCTGGGAGGTTGCAAAGAATTGGACACAACTAACACCAACACATTGTTTAGAAGAATATGTGCTCGCCTCCTATGTTGACAAATACATCATTACGATGACAGAATTACATACAGAATTCTCAGAATCCTCAACATTTTCAGCAAGGATGTACAGGCACAGGAAGAACTAGCTAGTGGCTCTGGATCATGGCCTACCTCCCTTCTCTTTCCACATTGAGCTTCGTCCATAAAGACAGGACCTCACACATCCGAGGTCCATCTACTTGCAGAGCTCTGTCCGCAGCCGATGCCATGGCCCAAGGGTGTACATGCCTACTGTGTGGATGGCCCGCAGATGAGTGTGCCTGAGGAGGAAGAGGATTTCATAAGCCCTGGTAGGATGCTTGAGGCTAGCAGATCAGAGAATTAGAGACCCTCAGGTTCCCAAAACCTAGCCTAAGGCAGGGTTAAAATGGAGAAGACGCTGGGAAGGGCTTCCTCTGCCCTTGCTCTGAGAAAAACACTGCACATTGAAGCGAATCTGACAGACTAGTGACAAACTGCCTGCAAAACCCAGACCACAGAGGGGGACAGAGATGAAACAGACAGACAAAGAAGCAAAACGAAGAGTCCTTGAAAGACAGAACTGAAACCCAGTGGTGCTGCAGTCCTCTTGAAGTCTAGCTAACTTTTTGTGGTTAATTTACATGAGATTTTTATCTGGTTCCATGGTGTTTTTCTAGATAATAAGTTAGTTTTTGTCCCTGGTCATCAAATTATCCATGATTCAGAAAATACAATTATTAGAACTATAAGAACATCCAAAGAGGGAACACAATACAAAATGGGCTAAGAATATTACCTGCTATTTCACTGAGTTGACTGAGCTGATGCATTTCACACAGAACATGTGGACATGGTCCAGAAAAGGGATCAAAGACCCACAACAAATTTGTACTAACTTCATCAGCTTTTTAAAAATTGTTTCCATTATGTCTTCCGTTCTTTCTAGGCATTATACCACAAACTACACAAATCAAAAAGGTCATCTTTAACTTGGGAGTTTGGGGTTAACACACACAGTATGTAGTTTTATACATGCTACTATGCATAAAACAGATAAATCAGGACCTACTATATAGCACAAAGAACTATATTCAATGTCTTGTAATAACCTATAAGGGGAAAGAATCTGAAAAAGAATATATTTTGTATACATCTATAAATTGAATATATATGTAAACTGAATATGTATATATATAAATAAACTGAATCAGTTTGCTCTACACTTGAAGGTAACCAACACTGTAAATTAACTATATACTTCAATCTTAAAAAAATGATTTTTAAAAAAGGGCATCCTTCAATTAGTACTTAAGTTCATTAAATAAAGTTAAACCTGTACATTATAGCTGGTTAATGTACAATTACTGCCCACTTTTCCAGCTCCAGCATTTAAAACAATCCTATTTTATTCTGTGTGCTCTCAGAGAATAGATATCTGACTTGGTTAAACAATGTTCACAGAGAAAACTCACACATAAATTCACTCTAACAAGGGTCCGTGCTAAACAATGCATGAGAAGGAGAGAATGTCAAGGAACAAACAACACAAACCACTGTTTCTCAATTCCACCAAGACCTCTTTTTCGAGAATTTAACCAATGATAAAAATGAGAAACAGAATTATTGTGGCAGAGATAAATTACCTTGCGCGTTGGGAGGAGAACAGCAAAAACATGAAGAAAAGGATCACATCCCTTGCGTAAACAGGTTTTCACATTTCAAGAAACAGACACAAGCAATTCTGCAGGAGTTAAGTGAGTGCTTTTAGAAGTCCATCAGGCATAATGGGCGAACCAGCATAAACATCAACAGAAAATGCAGAGTATCATCCGAGTCCTTGCACGAAGAGCGTAAATTGTACAAGTGAAATGGGGGGGGGGGGGGTAAGTAAATTGTAAAAATGAAACATCTATCCTGAGACCTAAATAAGCCACTAACAGATGGAGAAATTCACTTCACCCTAATCGTGAGGGACCCATGTGCTAAATAGAGAAGCCACTGTGGTATTAGTGTATCTGAGAACAAAATCAATGCCTTAATAACACGTGCACATCACAGAGGCTACAAGCTTATAAATATCTAATGTCCAGGGACAAGGAATATATAATAGAACGCCATTCCATTCTGAGAGAGGAGAATATTTATGAAATGAAGAAACTACATATGCATTAGGGCTAGCATGAACTAAATGAACATAGAATGGAAAATGGTCTAGAAAATGTCTTAGCTACCATGTCCTCAAATATTCTCATTTTATACCTGAGGAAACTAAGAAACACAAGGGGTAAATGCTTCTTATATCATGAATGACTCACTCTCAAAGCAATATAAAATAATGGGGCAATATCCAAAATTAGTGCAAGGCTAATTTTAAATATTCAATATAAACCAATACAAACAATAAAACAAAATTAAAATTAACATATACTTTTTCGCTCAAGATTATCTCATTAAAGTGTTTATTCCCTCAAGTAAATAATAAAATTTTAATTCTTAAAAAAACACAAGTATTTATTAAGCATCTACTTTACTTAGAACATGGAAAATACCCTGAGATTTTAAAAACACATAATTTCTAGGTCTGTTTACCAATGGGGAAAGATGGGAGAAGGGATAAATTGGGAGTCTGAAATTCACACACACACACTACTATATTTAAGATAAATAACCAATTAGAACCTACTGTATAACACAAGGAACTCTACTCAATATTCTGTAATAACCTGAATAGGATAAGAATTTGAAAAAGGATAGATATATGTGTATGTATAACTGATTCACTGTGTTGTATACCCGAAGCTAAAATCATAAATAAACTATGCTGCTGCTGCTGCTAAGTCGCTTCGACTCAACTCTAATATAAAATAAGTATTTAAAAATAAATAAATAGAATATATAATATTTTAATCCTTACAGTTTGTTTTGGCTCATAATAGACATCAACCTCAAGGTTGACGTAGACTGAGTATGATATAAAAAATAGAAATATATTCTATTTTATTTTTATGATTTGATTTTATAATTCCCACTCTAAGGAAATAGCAACCCACTCCAGTATTCTTGCCCAGGAAACCCCAGGGACAGAAGAGCCTGGCAGGTTACAGCCCACGTGGTGGCAAGAGTCAGACAGGACTCAGTGACTAAACAACAACTCTATCAACCTCGGTCAAAACAAAGGGTCAACTGACCCAAACTGCATCAGATGTCAGATGTGGGAGCCGCCCCACCTCACCTATATACACTGTTTTCCCTTCCTTATTAGCTTTTAACCAAATGACATGACTTGGAAATCCTCATCACTTGTCAGTAAGTTTACTCACTTCTCAAAATCCTAGAACAATTCACCAGTCAACAACCTGCTTTCTCCATTGATCCTAAGGAAGGCACTGACCAACAGACAGATAAAATCTTGCTAGTTTTGCCCTCATTTCAACTAAGGCTTTAGGAGAATGACTGCATGTGAGGAGTCAGGTGAGATGAGGACAGACTCTCTAAGAATCAAGTTGCTGAACCCTTCCACCCTGGGCGCCATCATTCACATTGGACAACAGCATTAATTTCTTTCTTTTTTTTTTTTTTTTTTTTAATTTTTCAGTGGGTTTTGTCATACATTGATATGAATCAGCCATAGAGTTACACGTATTCCCCATCCCGGTCCCCCATCCCACCTCCCTCTCCACTCGATTCCTCTGGGTCCTCCTAGCCCACCAGGCCCGAGCACTTGCCTCATGCATCCCACCTGGGCTGGTGGTCTGTATTAATTTCTCAGTGCCATTTTGCAACTGTTCTCAACACTGAAAATACTGTATTTGAAGATGATTTCATTCTCTCCTTCACTTAAAAGCCTGTTTGTTTTTCAGCACCACAAGGGACATTATTTCAGAATGGAATGACTTCTTTGTGAGGCTAGAAATTATACCATGACCTATTTGGTAATATGTAATATATATGGAGTAATTTGGGTGCTACAGTTACTGGAAAATCTATTTCTGGGATTTGCAAGCCAAGTGGCCCCACGGCTTATTCAATGGCAATGTCAGAACTATGTTGCTGCTTTTCTGTAGCTCTCAGAAACTATATGCAGCAAGGTGTCTGAACGTGACAAGATTAACTGTGGAGGGTGGTCCAGTGGTTAAGATCGCACGCTTCCACTTCAGGAGACAAGGATTGATCCCTTGTCCAGGAACTGAAATTCCACATGCAGTGCTGTGCAGCCAAAAGAAAAGAGAGAGAGAGAGAGAGAATACCTGTGGGCCTTGTGATTAAGGAGACACTCCCTCCACCAAAGAGAGAGCCTCGTGTGCTCAGTCAGAAGTCTCGTTTGACCTGGTCCCTCCAACCACTACCCCGACTCGCAAAACTTGTCAACATGAGTTTTTCTGTTTCCCTTGGAACTGCCTATACCAAATTCTTTCAGTCCAGAGAGGCTTGGAGGTGTTAAGGGGCAAAATAATAATAATAGGGAGGATGACGGCGATAACAGAAGAGGAGCACAAAACTAGGAATGAATGCCACAGCAGTAGATACACATATCTAAAAAAAAAAAAAAAAAAAAAAAAACACCAAGAAGTCTAAAATTCAGATTTTATGGAAACATAAATAGTGAATAGGAGTTTAACTGCTAACAGCTACCAACTAGAAGAAAGAATAGATTTAATGAATGACACAAAACTGATTTTGTCAGCTTGAAAGGACTTTTGCACTATTTAAAACAAAAATCTTTAAAAAAAACAAAACCTCATAAGACAGTTGTAGAACAAAGCATATAAGGTATCTCTGAGTGCAGAGCATATTAAAAGAGAGCCCAAATTGTGCAGCTAAGAGAATCCAGGGTTCAGTTCATGGATGTCAGTTTTACACTCTGGTCTGCTGCTCAGATAGATACTGTACATTTGGCAGTTCACTCCACAATTGCTTTATCTGTTATAGATGAAAAATGCCACATGTTAACATCCTCAGTATTCTAGTAAATATAAAATTAGCAACTGTTCAGATAATATTGTGAGAAATGTGAAGCATTCTATAAATCAATACTGTAATTATTACTTGAGCAAATTAGTAGCAGGTTTAGTTTCTATCAGTATCAATTTATAATAATACAAGACCATTGGGCTATGCCCTTGTCAGTACTCTAGCAGGAATTTTGTTTTTAGATTCCGGCCCCATCAAGCTTTCTCTCAAGGGATTTGCTTCCTCATAAAAATGGAACTTCCTTGGCTGAGTGATTCTCCAGAGAGGCAGAACTTTCTTTTTATTATGGGCATATCTTTACAAGTGAATGTGCAGCCCAGAAATTTTTATTCTTGGAATAAAAGACTGAAACTTACTTATGCATGGACTAGAGACAGGAACAGTGCACCCTCCACATATCACGTTACAAAATCCTACATGCTGAGAGTTTTCAGAACCCAAAATCTCACCCTGGACCCAAACAAAGGACATTACTTTAGAGACACAAGGTTGACAGATTTCACAAAGGAACAGTGTACCTTTTACACACAAATATAAACCACCCCCTGGTGGCTCAAATGGTAAAGAATCTGCCTGCAGTGCCAGAAACGTGAGTTCAATCCCTGGGTCAGGAATATCCCCTGGAGGAGGAAATGGCAACCCACTCCAGTATTCTTGCCTGGAGAATCCCATGGACAGAGGACCTGTGCGGGCTACAGTCCATGGGGTCCCAAAGAGTCAGACACAACTGAGTGACTAATACTTTCACTTTTTGTTTTTCAAACAATCCTATTCTGCCAGTGATAGCTATTTCCTCGTATTTCCCCAAATTCAAGTGTCTAGCAATGAAGAGTCCACAAACATGAATAAAGACAGGCATGTTACCATTTTCATTTTGCTGCCTTTTGTTTCCACTTTGCTTAATTATCTGCAGAGCTTCATAATACAATTAAAATATATCTACTAATTGGTTCTACAATTTCTGTCAACATAGGTAGAAACCAAGCAGATTAAGAGTTCATTTTCTTACAAATGACAGTGTCTTACTTTAGCATGATGATTGAATGTAAATTTGTCCCCTAAAATTGACTATAATGAGAGTGAATGAGGAAGAACAGGAATGAACCCTAAAGACAGCAGGTACGGTGTCAAGGGAAGGTTTACAGCTGGAAAGCAGGACACATTTCAGCTTACTAAGCACAGTGGGGAAAGGAAAAGCTAAGACAGCCATCCGGAGGAAGAGGGAGAAAGATAAAGCTTTTTTATCACAGAAGCTGGAATGGTTCAGGTTGGACAAACAGCTACTTTCGAAAGCAGAGATACAGAGGAGGGACTAAAAGCAGAAGCACCGGTTGAAAGTCTACTTAAGAAGGAATTTGACCCCAGAATTTCTACCCCATTACAGCCCCCTTGCCGCCTGGCAGAGGACTGGGCTTAAGTCACACACAGTTGCAGAAGAGTGGAACAAACATGGGACAGGTGAGTCTCCTGTGCTGCAAAATATGGTCCATTAGACCATCCCCCTTGGAGGGTCCAAGAATACGGGGAAAAAGGAATCTATGCCTCAGGCAAGAAAAGGGATTACTCTCTAAGAATCTGGCTGTTTCCAGAGAAAACCTGCAGATCCTTTCATCTGGGCACCCAGGAACAAGGGCCCCAAGACAGACAGATGGAGGGAAGGACGGGGAGGGGGAGGGGAGAGGAGGGAAAGAGGAGGAAGAGAAGGATGGGGCCGGGTGTGGGGGCCAGGAAGGAAGGGAGGGAGCGAAGGAGATGCTGAAAGGTTCCCTACACTGGATTCTCTGGACTGCCCCAGCCCACTTAACTGGGCCAGTGCACCCATCCTTCAGCTGGTGGAGGCTGAGGACACTCATCCACCCCTTCTTCTGTCCTGCTCCAAGAGGGTGCCATCAAGTCCTGGAGATTAGAAGCTCCATCCCACTGCCACAGTGCATGCTCAGTCACTTCAGGGGTGTCCAACTCTGTCCGTGGGATTTCTTGGGCAAGAATATTGGAGTGGGTCGCCATTTCCTCTTCCAGGGGATCTTCCCGACCCAGGGATTGAACCCACATTTTCTGTGTGTGCTGACTCAGTAAAACCCACGTATCCGCACCCGCTTACCAGCTCTATTTCCAAGGAACTTAAACTCAGACCTTACTTGATTTATTCAATTACATGAGAAGATCTTTATATCTCTGACAGTTTCGGAATAGGCTCCTAAGAAAACAACAAAAGGGATCAACTATTGGCCTGCAAGGAAAACAATAACTTGTACAAGGAAGAGAATGAAACAGTATGTGACACTATACAACTCCACTCTGCATAAACACAAAATATTCACAATAAATAAATAAATATGACTTATTTAATCTAAATAAGAGACAAATGTGTTGGGAGAAAAAAGAGAAAATATTTGTGTGGGGTTGGGGACAGGGACATGAAAAAAGCAATCTATTTTCTACATGAATAATTCAATAAATAATCCCTTAAAAACTAAATGATGGTTATTTTGTATATGCAGGTAAATAGCAGAAGAAACAGTTAAAAGGTTTGAAAGTGGATGACTTGGGAAAGCAAAAAAGGTAGAGCAAAGAAATGCTGCTTTTATTTATATGTCTTCTAGAGCTACTTGATGTTTTAAACTTTCTACAGTAGTTATAAAATACAGATTCACATTTAACATATGTCTGCATATAAAAAGTACCTACTAATTTTAGGAAATCCATAAAAGAACATAAAAATAATCTATAGCTTTGATACCCCCATCAGAGATAATTATTTTTAGCATTTCATTATGGATTGCCTCAGGTTTTTTTCCTTTGGTTACTGTCTTTCACAAATTTTAATTGTTCTGTATAAGGAATTTTCATTCAGTTAATATTAATACTATGCTGGGTGTGCTCAGGGCAAGGCCCTGAAGAAATGGCTTGTCTGCTAACAACATACCAGACAGGACAGGAACCTGTATTCATTGTACCAAAGGGCACAAAAGGTGTGGCCTTCCTACAAACATCCATCATGTGTCCCCCGCCCCTTCACATGGCTGCTGGCAAGACAGTGGGACAGGGCTCGGTATTGGAAGAAAATCTGCAGTATTTGGTTGGGGTCCTTGTCACCTAGAGCCTGTCTGGTCCATGTGTGGGTAGGCCATGAGTGGTCTAAGAAAGGCTTTGAACCTCTCTTTTCAAGGAGAAAGAACAAAAAAGAAAAATAGATTCCAGCTATGGCATTCTGGAAAATGCAAAACTATGGAGACAATAAAAAGATCAGTGATGGCCAGGATTTTGCGGGGAGATGAACACAGAAAGCACAGAAGTTATTTCTATTAGCAGTGAAAATACTTTGAATAGCATTATAATAAGGGATATACATCATTATGGTGGTTTGGTTTAGTGGTGACTTAGTTGCTAACTCGTGTCTGACTCTTGCGACCCTGTGGACTGTAGCCCGCCAGGCTCCTCTGTCCATGGGATTTTCCTGGCAAGAATACTGGAGTAGTTTTGTCCAAATCCATAGAAGCTGCAGCACTACTCACTTTATTAAAGTAAACCCTAAGATGAACTGAGGACCTTGGTGATTATGGTGTGTCGGTATAGTTCATCCTTGGTTTGGTTTGGTTTGGTTTGGTTTTTCATTTATTTTTATTAGTTGGAGGCTAATTACTTTATAATATTGTAGTGGTTTTTGCCATACATTGACATGAATCAGCCATGGATTTACATGTGTTCCCCATCATGATCCCCTGTCCCACCTTCCTCCCCATCCCATCCCTCTGGGTCATCCCAGTGCACCAGCCCTGAGCACTTGTCTCATGCATCCAACCTGGGTTGGTGATCTGTTTCACACTTGATAATATACATGTTTTGATGCTATTCTCTTAGATCATCCCACCCTCGCCTTCTCCCACAGAGTCCAAAAGTCTGTTCTATACATCTGTGTCTCTTTTTCTGTCCTGCATATAGGGTTATCGTTGCCATCTCTTTAAATTCCATATATATGTGTTAGTATACTGTATTGGTGTTAAGGTACCACTCTGTTGATAATGACCATGCATGTGAGGGGAGGGGGTCTATAGGGAATTTCTGTAGCTTTCTGTCAATGTGTTGTAAACCTAAAACATTTTTTTTTTTAAAGGTCTCAAAAAAAAATTAACACTCAGGGTAGATGTTTTGGTAGAACTTCTGTTTCACTTTTATATATGTGTGTGTATATATATATATATAATATGTGTATATGTTTGTTAGACTGTGATATAAAATGTATTTTTAAGAATAAAAAGCTTGCAGGCCAATGTAGTTAAATTATACTGGCAAATAAAAATACAAATTAACCTCAAGACATTATAAGCATTTTATGACATTTTTACTTTATTTTATTGATAAAATTATTTTGTTGGTAAAGTATTTTATTATAACTTTTATAATGTTTAACAATTCTCTTCTTTTTGTATTTTTATAGAAATCTCCATTCTTCTCTATTATAAATAATGCTGCAACACATATCTATGAACATAAAATATTATTCTACATAGTTTTAATGTGCAGATACCCACTGAGTCTCATCCCTAAATTATCAATTTGCAGGAACTTTCACACCTGAAATCATTTTGACAAAATTCCCCAATAAAGCAATCTGCAGGCACTGTAGGCTCATTCTGATGAGACGCTCCCTATGTAAATGATTTTCCAGTTCTTTGGTTTTAGGAGTTTTGCCATCTCCCCCCTGGAACTTTTCACTTTCCAGGAGAACTTCAGGTTTTCCCCAATGAGCACTAAAACAAATAAGTCATTCAATTTTTGTGCTGCATTTGCTTCTTCCATCATTGAATTCATTTCAATCTCTCTCCAGGGGCTTATAATCTTCCTTTCTTGTCTTCTTGATTCACATATATTTAGGAAACTCTCCATTTTTCTTCCCCAAACATGCATCCTTCTTGCAGGTCTTATGATTTATTTGATTATATGTGCCTTTGCCCTACATTTGTAATGTTGATTTAGATTTCTTATCCTTATGACTTTATATTTTGGACAACCTTATGTTTTTCCTATTCAACATTTTTGACTCTTATTAAAGATACCAATGATGTTTCACTCCCCATGAGTTAAGAACCACCATACATTGCATCCCCACTGGATGCCAGGAATCTGTCCATTGTGTCAACCATAATACCTCATTTTTCTTTACTACAACTTGTAAATTATGGATTAGTGGTATTTCACTTTTACTTGAAAGGAAACAAACACCAGTTGTAAGACAACTGGACTCATGAGAGCTTCCCATTCTACTCCCTGGAAAATAGAAACAGGAGAATGAGCAACTGGTCTTGTCTGTTGGTTTGTTTTAAACAACTATATTGAATCAATCCAAAGAAATGCCAGTATAGTTGACATTTTCTTTTCTGTTATTATTGTCACTGTTTAGTCACTAAGTCATGTCTGACTGTTTGTGACCCCATGGACTGTATCTGCCAGGCTCTTCAATCTATGGAGTTTCCCAGGCAAGAATACTGGAATTAGGGTGATGGTGGCCTCATAGAATGAGTTTGGAAGTTTACCTTCTTCTGCAATTTTCTGGAAGAGTTTGAGTAAGATAGGTGTTAGCTCTTCTCTAAATTTTTGGTAGAATTCAGCTGTGAAGCCATCTGGTCCTGGGCTTTTGTTTGCTGGAAGATTTCTGATTACAGTTTCGATTTCCTTGCTTGTGATGGCTCTGTTAAGATCTTCTATTTCTTCCTGGTTCAGTTTTGGAAAGTTATACTTTTCTAAGAATTTGTCCATTTCATCCAAGTTGTCCATTTTATTGGCATAGAGCTGCTGGTAGTAGTCTCTTATGATCCTTTGTATTTCAGTGTTGTCTGTTGTGATCTCACCCTTTTCATTTCTTATTTTGTTAATTTGGTTCTTCTCTCTTAGTTTCTTAATGAGTCTTGCTAATGGTTTGTCAATTTTGTTTATTTTTTCAAAAAACCAGCTTTTAGCTTTGTTGATTTTTGCTATGGTCTCTTTAGTTTCTTTTGCATTTATTTCTGCCCTAATTTTTAAGATTTCTTTCCTTCTGCTAACCCTGGGGTTCTTCATTTCTTCCTTCTCTAATTGTTTTAGGTGTAGAGTTAGGTTATTTATTTGGCTTTTTTCTTGTTTCTTGATGTGTGCCTGTAATGCTATGAACCTTCCCCTTAGCACTGCTTTTACAGTGTCCCATAGGTTTTGGGTTGTTGTGTTTTCATTTTCATTTATTTCTATACATACTTTGATTTCTTTTTTGATTTCTTCTATGATTTGTTGGTTATTCAGAAGCGTGTTATTTAGCCTCCATATGTTGGAATTTTTAACAATTTTTTTCCTGTAATTGAGATCTAATCTTACTGCACTGTGGTCAGAAAAGATGACTGGAATGATTTCAATTTTTTTGAATTTTCCAAGACCAGATTTATGGCCCAGGATGTGATCTATTCTGGAGAAGGTTCCGTGTGCACTTGAGAAAAAGGTGAAGTTGATTGTTTTGGGGTGAAATGTCCTATAGATATCAATTAGGTCTAGCTGGTCCATTGTATCATTTAAGGTTTGTGTTTCCTTGTTGATTTTCTGTTTAGTTGATCTATCCATGGTTATAAAACTCCTAGAGGAGAACATAGGCAAAACACTCTCCGACATAAATCACAGCAAGATCTTCTATGACCCACCTCCCAGAATATTGGAAATAAAAGCAAAAATAAACAAATGGGACTTAATGAAAATTAAAAGCTTTTGCACAACAAAGGAAACTATAAGTAAGGTGAAAAGACAGCCCTCAGATTGGGAGAAAATAATAACAAATGAGGAAACAGACAAAGGATTAATCTCAAAAATATACAAGCAACTCCTGAAGCTCAATTCCAGAAAAATAAACGACCCAATCAAAAAATGGGCCAAAGAACTAAACAGACATTTCTCCAAAGAAGACATACAGATGGCTAACAAACACATGAAAAGATGCTCAACATCACTCATCATCAGAGAAATGCAAATCAAAACCACAATGAGGTACCATTACACGCCAGTCAGGATGGCTGCTATCCAAAAGTCTACAAGCAATAAATGCTGGAGAGGGTGTGGAGAAAAGGGAACCCTCTTACACTGTTGGTGGGAATGCAAACTAGTACAGCCACTATGGAAAACAGTGTGGAGATTTCTTAAAAAACTGGAAATAGAACTGCCATATGACCCAGCAATACCACTTCTGGGCATACACACTGAGGAATCCAGATCTGAAAGAGACACGTGCACCCCAATGTTCATCGCAGCACTGTTTATAATAGCCAGGACATGGAAGCAACCTAGATGCCCATCAGCAGATGAATGGATAAGGAAGCTGTGGTACATATACACCATGGAATATTACTCAGCCGTTAAAAAGAATTCATTTGAATCAGTTCTAATGAGATGGATGAAACTGGAGCCCATTATACAGAGTGAAGTAAGTCAGAAAGATAAAGAACATTACAGTATACTAACACATATATACGGAATTTAGATAGATGGTGGCGATAACCCTATATGCAAAACAGAAAAAGAGACACAGAAATACAGAACAGACTTTTGAACTCTGGGGGAGAACGTGAGGGTGGGATGTTTTGAAAGAACAGCATGTATATTATCTATGGTGAAACGGACCACCAGCCCAGGTGGGATACATGAGTCAGGTGCTCGGGCCTGGTGCACTGGGAGGACCCTGAGGAGTCGGGTGGGGAGGGAGGTGGGAGGGGGGATCGGGATGGGGAATACATGTAACTATATGGCTGATTCATGTCAATGTATGACAAAACCCACTGAAATGTTGTAAAGTGATTGGCCTCCAACTAATAAAATAATATTAAAAAAAAAAAAAAAAAAAAAAAGAATACTGGAGAGGGTTGCCCTTTCCTCCTCCAGGGAATCTTCCCCACCCAGGGATTGAAACTGTGTCTCCTACATTGGCAGGCAGGCTCTTTACCACTGAGCCACCCAGGAAGCTCATTTTCCTTTCTACTCTCTGCTTAAATGATTACTTTTTTCAACTGATTTTCACATTGCCTTTATTAAATCTTGGTAAGGGTGAATGAGCAACACTTTGAAAATCAAATGCTGGCTGCTTGACTCTAAATACCTAACATTCAAAATGTATGGTGGAACTTGGGGAAAAAATATTAATAGATTGTATAAGTCTATCTCCATTATTGAGGGAAACTATTTAAAATACAACATCTAGCTAAACACTACTGTTTTTGTACAGAATAACTCATTTATACCTAAAATTTCCATTTGCTACTATTATTTTAAATTATTTCATGTATTCTATTGTTTGATATCAGCAAGTGTGTAAAGACTTGAATGAGTAAGCTTCCTGATGTGTTCATCTAATGCAAGATTTCTCATGCCAATGGTAATTCCCTCACTTTCTTCCCCTTCACTGATGAGAAGAAAGAGTTCAGAGCAGGATGTCCCAGAGATTTCTTCCAACAGCAACACTTTGTACTCTTTCTTTTCTTCATATGGGACTTAATCCTGGCCTTTGTCTTATTTGATCTACATCATCTGTGGAAACCCTGCTTCAAATGGATTATCATTAAAACCTTCAATCTCATCGTCTGTATTCATGAGTTAAGCAGTTTTCAGGCTTACACTATACATGCCCAAACCATAATGTTTCCTTTTCATTCCTGCATTTTTGCTGGAACCGGTATGTTTGTGTCTATGTCATGGGTTTTTGTTTCCCTTTTCATTTTCTTGCTCTGGGCTGTATTTTGTGGCATCACACCTTGAACTTATTTTTCTGCACTTCCTTATGTTCACAGTCTGTATCTATCTGCTGTCTGACAGCAACCCTTCTTTCCAGGCTTTTGGCATCAAAATATGCTTTCTTCTCCCCACCCTGGCCATTGTCTCAACTACAGGCATACCCTTTGACTGTGTGGATCACCACAAACTGTGTGGAAAATTCTTAAAGACATTGGCATCAAAATATGCTTTCTTCTCCCCACCCTGGCCATTGTCTCAACTACAGGCATACCCTTTGACTGTGTGGATCACCACAAACTGTGTGGAAAATTCTTAAAGACATTGGCATCAAAATATGCTTTCTTCTCCCCAACCTGGCCATTGTCTCAACTACAGGCATACCCTTTGACTGTGTGGATTACCACAAGCTGTGTGGAAAATTCTTAAAGACATGGGAATACCAGACCACCTGACCTACCTCTTGAGAAATCTGTATGCAGTTCAGGAAGCAACAGTTAGAACTGGACATGGAGCAATAGGCTGGCTCCAAATAGGAAAAGGAGTACACCAAGACTGTATATTGTCATCCTGCTTGTTTAACTTATATGCAGAGTACATCATGAGAAATCCTGGGCTGGATGAAGCACAAGCTAGAATCAAGATTCCCAGGAGAAATATCAATAACCTCAGATATGCACATGACACCACCCTTATGGCAAGAAGTGAAGAGGAACTAAAGAGCCTCTTGATGAAAGTGAAAGAGGAAAGTGAAAAAATTGGTTTAAAGCTCAACATTCAGAAAACTAAGATCATGGCATCTGGTCCTATCACTTCATGGCAAATAGATGGAGAAACAGTGACAGACTTTAATTGGGGGGGGGGGCTCCAAAATCACTGCAGATGGTGACTGCAACCATGAAATTAAAAGATGCTGACTCCTTGGAAGAAAAGGTATGACTAACCTAGATAGCATATTAAAAAGCAGAGGCATTACTTTGCCAACAAAGGTTCGTCCAGTCAAAGTTATTGTTTTTCCAGTAGTTATGTATATATGTGAGAGTTGGGCTATAAAGAAAGCGGAGCATCAAAGAATTGATGCCTTTGAACTGTGGTGTTGGAGAGTACTCTTGAGAATCTCTTGGCCAGCAAGGAGATCCAACCAGTTCATCCTAAAGGAAATCGATCCTGAATATTCATTGGAAGGACTGATGCTGAAACTGAAACACCAATACTTTGGCCATCTGAAGTGAAGAACTTACTCTTTGGAAAAGACCCTGATGCTGGGAAAGATTGAAGGAGGGAGGAGAAGGGGATGACAGAGGATGAGATGCCTGGATGGCATCACTGACTCAATGGACATGAGTCTGAGTAAACTCCAGGAGTTGGTGATGAACTGGGTGGCTTGGCATGCTGCGGTCCATGGGGTCACAAAGAGTCGGATACAACTGAGTGACTGAACTGAGCTGAGGATCTCAGTAACAATGTATGATTCTGATTCCAATTCTAATAACCAGTATGGATTTTTCCCCACACCAGCAATTCCCTGCCTGAGTGTCCTGCACCTGACTCAATTCTGATGGAGACAGCATCAGACCCCAAGAGTAAGGACTCAGTCCTAAAAGACTGCCCCCACTTCTGACGCCAGTCTCAAATCCACGCTGTCACCAGTGTTACTGAGAAATCTGCTATAGGTCAGAGCTTCCAATGACTTTCTCCTTGGCTCGATTACTTTGCTAGAGTGGCCCAGAAAACTCAGAGAAAGACTTTACTTACTAGACTACCAGTTTATTATAATAAGATATAACACAGAAACAGCCAGATGGAAGAGATGTACAGGGCTGGTTACAGGGAAAGGACACAAAGCTCCCATGCCCTCTCTGAGCCCTCCACTCCTTGACTCCCTCCGTGTTCACCAACCTAGAAGCTCAAACAGTCTGGTCCTTCTGGATTTCACAGAGGCTTCATTAAATAGGTATGGTTGATCACAGCATCAGTCATCGGTCCCCCATTCAACCTCCAGCCCCTCTCCCCTCCCTGCAGGAGGTTGGTTCCCTCCCTCCTCAGGTGCTTCCAAAAGCCATCTCATTAACATAATGAAAGACACCTGTATCACTCTCATCACTTAGGAAATTCCAAGGTTGGTAGGTGTTCTGTGCCATAAATAGGGCCAAAGACCAAATATGCATTTCTTATGATGAAGACAATATTACACAACCTCCTCTGTTTCTTCCAGCTGGGAATAGTTCAGATTTTCTTTTTTTAGGTGACTGTCTAACTTGATATGTTGAACACACTCTTGCATATACAACTGAAAAGTCCAAGCTCAATTTCATCACATTATATGAGCACCAAAATTATACATGTTCTCAGTCCACACCTGCCAGTTTTGCTAAATGTCACACGCAGCACTTGCATGAGGTCTGGTTGTCTGAGAAGACCTCAGCTGTGTGGAGGTGAGGGATGAGGGAGCAGCAGGGGCTGGGCAGAGCCTCAAGCCAGAGTCCTGTAGAAGGGAAGGGGAAGGAGGGAGAATTAGGTGAGAAGCATCTCAGACTACAAGCTCCATCTAGAGAATATTTGCCCAGACCATTGGGGATACGGTCGCCCAATAGAGGACCGTGCATCACCAGGACAGGGTGGCACCAGACCCTCTACTGTGCTCAAGTGACAGCCAGCCACACCCTGCGAGAACGGGGACTTTAGCACATACTCGGTGGTAAACCTGGGTGACCGCAGCTGGGCAGCTGGGCTGGCAGCCCACAGCACGCTCCGCTGCAGAGAATGTCAGTGGGGACATGACAAGATTTTCACCACCACCACTGCCACCATTTCCTGGCTCATCACTAGACATTAGTCTCTGCCTTGACTCTGGCTTCTTGGCATCCTCACTGCAGTTCTCTTTGTTCCCGCCTCTCAGAGCAACCTGGGGCATGTCTCAGGCTGCCGTCAATCTTTGGGTGACTGGCACACTGTCCTAGGATGAGAGGGCACGGCTGGGAGGGCGGCACACGGGAGAGTGGCCACATCCTGCAGTTTATCGTTACATCCTAGGCATGGCACTGACTTTTCTCTGAGTTCGCCCAACGCAGAAGAAAGCAGTATGTAACATACAATAGATGTTTGCTAAGCATGTGCTAATTTACATGAGAGAATTACAACATGGTAACTTACAACCTACAGTACACATGGCCGCTCTAGACTCAAAGGATCTAGCAGGTCCACTGCATAAGCGAAAATGTCAACTGCAAACAAAGAGAGTTTTTATTTCTTCTTTCCCAATCCATCTTCTAATATTTCCTGTTTCTTGTCATCACCTTAGCTAGAACTTTCAATACTACGTTAAAAATAAATGGTGAGAGGGGACACCCATGCTTTGTTTCGGACCTACATGAGAAACTGTCAAGTGCCTGCATACTTTCACATCACTGTCTTCCCCTGCAATCTGCAGCCTGTCCCTCTGTTAAAGGACCAGCTCAACCCAATCAGTGCTCTACAGGAGAGCCGATCCTCAGAATCAGGTCTCAACAACTGAGAACAAAGAGTGGTCCCAGCCTTAGGCTCTGGGTATGCTAATTATGGGACCATAGATAATGGAAACTTAGCACCCCCCAAGGCATTTAGGACATGTGCACTCTTACCTAGTAGCCCCAAAAGCACAGTAACATCAGAATGTAATATTCCAACATCAGTACATCCCAAAATGTCTTGCCTATTGACCTACACAGAATGTTGTGCAGGTCATTCCAAGAAAAAACAGGCAGAACCTCAATATAAGTACAATCCCTTTACTTCTGGACACCGCTTCACAGCTCCTGCCATGGAGTCTTCCTACACAAAGAACCTAGCAAGCACCTCTACAGAGAAAAGTACAGTCTAAATTCACATGAAGAAAGACACACTCCTCTCTCATGAGCAGAAGAGCCTGTGGAGATGGAGTCCTGTCTCAAAAATACCTGACTCTGTGGAATCCCCAGTGCTACAGTTCCCTTCCTAATCAGAAACCTCTTCATTAAAGCTAATAATTACTTCAAAATGTCCCCCCAAAGAACCATAAGATGTTACTTGGCATCGATAAAGGATCTTTCTCAATAGTTACTATAAACAGTGAAACAGAAAGCCCAAAGGGGATATTTAAGTCTTTATCTCAGAGACTGAAAGCATTTATAGCTTTAAAGTGACATCTTTTCCCAGTCAACTACCAGTTCTATAGAAATTCACAAAAAGTTTGAACTTTTTACATATAAAATTGCACATATAAATCCAACATCTTTAAAGTACCAAATATACCATTTTTTGGTCTGTAAACCATGTGAACTATGTATGGAATCTCCTCACCTTTACGATATCACCTCTTAAATCTTCCAGGAATGCGCAAAGTAGTCTTTGTAGAAGAATCTCAAAGCAATTCAACCCCAAATCTAATTATTCTACTTCTAAAGGAGTTATTTACACTTAATAACTTCAGGTATTAGGAAAGCCCTGCTCTTATTTAGCCATGGATGTTTCCCACTGGGCTTACTGGAAACTCATGTTTCCTGCGTTGGCAGGCAGATTCTTTGCCACTGAGCCTCCTGGGAAGTCTTGTCTTCTTCCTTTCAATCACTTCTCATATTATATGATGTGGGATATTTTAAAGAGTATTTTTATTGGTTAGCAAAAAAATTTTAGATTTTTCCATTATCTACTACATTTAGAGCCTTAGGGACATCCTTAAGCCTGATTTTCACATCTTTAATACAGAGCTATGAAGAGACAAGTATTCACTTCTGTTCATTTCATTATGAAGTTTAATAGAGATTATGCTTCTAAATCACACAGCACATAATATTACTTGGCACATAATATTAGTTATTGTTATTGCCTTGTGAACTTTCATCTGCATGATTCTCAGTTCTTATCTTTATTAAAATAAAGTATTTAATTTTGAGCAAATTAGCAGGTGATTTGACAGGCACTATTTTCCTTTTGTTATTGCTTTCCTGCCAAGAAGCAATTGTCTTCTGATTTCCTGGCTGCAGTCACTGCCCGCAGTGGTTTTGGAGCCCGAGAAGAGGAAATCTGTCACTGCTTCCACTTTTTCCCCTTCTATTTGCCATGCCATCATCTTAGTATTTTTACTATTTAGTCTTAAGTCAGCTTTTTAACTCTCCTGTGAAAGAGGAGAGTGGTGACAAATGTTAAGATGACAAACCTACACAAGTATGCTGAAAAGCAGAGACATTACTTTGCCAACAAATGTCCGAATAGGCAAGGCTATGGTCTTCCTGGTGGTCATGTACAGTTGTGAAAGCTGGACAGTAAAGAAGGCAGAATGCCAAAGAATTGATGCATTCAAGCTGTGGTGCTGGAGAAGACTCCTGAAAGTTCCTTAGACAGCAAAATTATCAAGCTAGTCAATCTTAAGGGAAATCAACCCTGAATATTCACTGGAAAGACTGAGGCTGAAGCTACATGATTTTGGCCATCTGATATGAATAGACGACTCATTGGAAAAGCCCCTGATTATGGGAAAGATTGAGGGCAGAAGGAGAAGAGGGCTTCAGAAGATGAGATGGTTGGACGGAATCATGGATGCAATGAACATGAACTTGGGCAAACTCTGGGAGATGGTGAGGGACAGGGAGGCCTGGCGTGCTGCAGCCTGAGGTCACAAAGACTTGGACATGATTGAGCAACTGAACAACAACAACAATTTTCTTTTTAACCTCAGTGAAATACACATGCATTGTCAACAACTGCACATCATGTCCAAGCTCAGGTCAGCATTTTTTCTCCAGAGAGGGTACTTAGGTCCTTTCTTTAAATAACAATTATTGCTAACTGTATACCAGTGATTAATTAATAAGTCAATGTAGAAGGCGAGAAACACAATCACCAGGTGGTAAAGACTCAACCTGTGACCACTGATGCTCATCAGGCAGAAAGGTGTACAGACATGTAAACCAACAGTGTCATGCATGTTATATGTGTGATAAGAGCTATAAAGGAAAGATGTAAAATGTGTTACCAAAAGAGAGTTAATTACCAAACAGTTTTCTCAGGAAGATGTCCTACTGAAGAGGCATTCCATAGGAATTCTAACTGTTCATCCATCCATCCATCCATCCATGCATCTATTCATTTACTCACTAAATCTTTATTCAATGGTTTCTGTTTTCCAGGAACTGTTCTTTTTCTAGCCAGGGTTGCAAACAATACAGTGATAAAGATATGATCCTTGTCCTGAGAGAGAACACTATCTAATAGAAGAGAAAATCAGATTAACCATTTCAACCATGGTGGTTAAAGTCAAGAAGTCTAGGATGTTAAGAGAACATATGATTTGGTTCTAAAAGACTTCATTGTAATTAAAGTAGGATTATTAGATTTAGCAAATAAAAATACAAGATGCCCATTTATATTTGACTTTCAGATAAACAACAAATACTTTCTAGTATAAATCTGTCCCATAAACTATTCAGGACATACTTATACAAGTTATTTGCTATTTGCTGCTGCTGCTGTTAGTCGCTAAGTTGTCTGACTCTTCGCAATCCCATGGACTGTAGTCCATCAGGCTCCTCTGTCCATGGGATTTCCCAGGCAGGAAAAAACACTGGAGTGGGTTGTCATTTCCTTCTCCTGGTATTTGCCATTTACATGAGGTTAACATTTAAGTGGGCCTGTTTGTACCTGACAACTCCAAATCTGACGAGTGAACTGAACACACGTGTTCCTACAAGCAGGACACGTGAGAAAACTGGGAGACTATGTGAAAGCAAGGAAACGGTTTCTAAAAGGGCTGGAGTGACTCATCACACTGTGAGTCAGGCTAATGCAGATAAGCCCAGAAAGGTCGAGAAAATATTATAAACTCTCTCGAGGAGATGGAATTCTATCCCTTAGGACAAGCAGCAGCTATTTAAGGAAAATAAGCAAGGCACTGACAGAATCAATTTCCAGCTTCCAAACATTTGGCTGCAGTGGGAAGAATGGATTCCAGGGAGTCATTCTGGAGACAAAGAGGGGCCAATTTAGAAAAGAATACAAATCAGGGTGTTTCGATCAGAGGAAAGAGTATGAATGAAACCTTAAGACAAAGATGTGAAAATCGTGGTACTCCAGAGAACAGTGAACAGCCTGGACTGCAAAGGGCAGAGCAGGAGGAGATGAAACTGCAAAGTGAGGTTAAGGACAGTTTTTTTTTTTTTAAGGAAGCTTTAATGGTAAAGGCTTAGACTTAATCCCTAGAAAGTGGTTGGGTGATTTTAAAGGGATTATCCTTATTATCCTATTTCTCTCTTTGAGAAATTGGACAGGTTAGCCTGACTTCTCAGAAAATGCCAGATGTAATAATGTCAGTGCTGATTTTCTGTGAAGCTGATAGTAAGATCAAGTTAGGGAAGAAATCATTAAAGTACACTCCTTCTAATCAAATACCTTAATTTTAAAAAAATATGGTTTTAAACTCATCTTCTAACTAGTTCTATAAAACTTAAAGTAACAAGATTAGACAAAGAAACCTAAGGAAAGGGTTATGTTAGCATTTGTCCTTGTAAACATTTTCCTCTTCGAGCCCACTTCCCCAGCTCTATCATCATCACCATGACTGTTACCACCATCCTCATCATCATGACCTAGATGCACACGGTGCTTTCTGTGTGCCGGCCAGCAACACCCACAGCAACCTTACGAGGCTGGGGCTGTCTTTATCCCCATGGTATCAATAAGGAGTTGGAGGCAAGGAAAAACCCATAGATTGTCAAGGGCACAAACAGCTAGAAAATGGCAGGCTGGGTCCTAAGGTAGGACATGTCCTACCACACTGAAATGTTCCAGATATATGGGTCTTACTGTCTTCAATCTACTAACACTTAAATAATGAAAAGAATGCTCCAAAAAATAATTGCTAAAGTGAAATATAAAATGGGCACCAGAGAAAAAACATAAAATGAGGAAGAGAAAATTCTCAAGGCCCATCAGTATTATCAACTTGGATTGACTGTTAAAGTCAAATTTTTAGATTCTCCATAGCCAGGCTGCTACGAAAGAGATGTTAGTAAAAGCAATATCTGTTTCATCTATCATATGTTCCATCTATTATATACACACCTTGTCAACATTTCACAAGAAAGAAACAAGTACGTCTAGGTCTGTGAATCCATTAGTACCCCAAGAGTAGGTCTGTATTTAAGAGGTAGGTCTGGAACCAACATGACCAAAGTGATGCACAGATTAGAATTCCAGCCACAGACAATCACTGCTACTACTCCTTATCTCAACATTATAATCAATAGAGTAAGCCCCTGACTTAAACTGGTAGATAAAATTCAAATGCATCTTTATTAATGTAGCCAGAGTCATCATAAAAGAAATACTCTGGCTAAGATTTAAGCAAAGGTAGGAGTGAAAGTGTTAGTCTCTTAGTTGTGTCTGACTCTTTGTGACCCCATGAACTATAGCCCACCAGGCTCCTCTGTCCATGCAATTCTTCAGGCAAGAATACTGGAATGGATTGTCATGTCTTTCTTCAGGGGATCTTCCTGACCAAGGGATCAAACCTAGGTCTCCAGCATAGCAGGCAGAGTCTTTACTGTTTGAGCTACATGGGAAGCCCAACAGTGGAGGTGAGGGAGGTAGCTTGAAAATGTGCTAAAATTGACTGAATGTAAAGGTTCAGAGGGCTGCGGAAATAGAATTGAGAGATTGGGAATGACATATATCTGCTATTGGCACTATGTATAAAATAGATAACTAAAGAAAACCTACTGTGTAGCACAAGAAACTCTACTCAGTGCTCTGTGGTGATCTGAATTAGAAGGAAATACAAAAAAGAAGGAATATATGTATATACACACATATGGCTGATTCACTTCTCTGTGCAGTTAAAACTAACTAAACATTGTAAAGCAACTACACTCCATTAATTTTTTTTTTTTAAGAAATAGAAGAGAATGCTCAACAGCCTCTTAAAATTCAACATGTTACACTTCAGGGGTACTTGAAATTAAGCCTAAGGAAAATCCCCTCTGGAAGGACATATGTTGGCTCAAGCCTAAAAGTTCTGAAAATATATTTATACTTGAAGAGTCAAAAATTAAAAAACACAAATGAAACTCATATATAAACAGATAAGCAAATACAAATACAAAAAGAGCCTTAAAACATTGACTCTGTAATAAAAGAATGTACTTCTAAAAGTAAGTGATATTGTTCAAGAAATAAAAAGGCCTTAAAACACAGGTAAAACAAATTTTGCAAGAAGGACAAATTGCACATCCAGAAACTGAATCTAGTAACTAAGATTAAAAGATTTGTAGGTGAGTGTAGATGTAACTAATGGAATAATTAATAAACTTATGATGGTCACAGATCAGGGACATAGACCTACTGCAAGACCGAGATTTAAGAGTAGGTTTATAGAACGCTTCCCCTCCCAGCTCCTACTGGCATCTGCATCTATGGGAGTCCAGTATAGGATCAGTGACTCACAGCTGAAAGGACTGGAGGACACAGACTCAAGTTAAGGAGGACCACAGACACAGGAATATGAACAGAAGAATATGAATCTCTGTCCCCATAGACACAGTAAACATTAGACACAACCCTACCTCCTAGTCAGACTAACAAAAAACCTCACACTAAAAGCCTTTTTCCCAGTTGCTCTTACCCATTACATCATTTCCAGCATTCTACAAAAAAATTATGTGGCTAAATAAAACTTATGTGAAGTTTTGAGGCCAGATAAAAGTTATGTGAAGAGGCAAAGCTAACATCAGAATCAGACTCAACTATGACACAGATGCTGGAATTAGGAGACAGGAAATTGAATAACTATAATGACAACGTTATGGGTTCCAGTGGAAAAAAAGACAGTATGCAAGAACACATGGGTAGTGTAAGCAGAGAGATGTAAATTTTAAGAAAAATCAAAAGGGAGTTCTAGAAGTCAATGCCACTATAACAGAAATGAAGAATGCAATGATTTTGATAAGCTTATCAGTAGACTGGACACGGCCAAGGAAAGAATCAATGACTTTGAAGATATGTCATTAGAAACGTCTCAAATTACAATGCAAAGATAAAAAAGAATATAGGGGGGAAAAGAGCATCTAAGAACTGAGGGAAAATTTCAAAATGTGTAGCACACAAATAACAAGGAGAAAAAAAATGGAGTGAAAGAGTATTTGAAAGCATAACGGCAGATAATTTTACACAGTTAATGACAAATACCAAATCACTAATCTGGGAAGCTAAGAGAACTTCAAGCAGAGTAAATATCAAAAATATATACTTTAGAAGTTCAAATGTTAACTACAGAAAGTTAAGACAAGATCTTGAAAGAAGACAGAGGAAAATAAAAATTACTGAACCTACAGAGGAATATCGATAAAGAAGTTGTAAGTAAGACTTCTCATCAGAAACAAGGGAAGGAAGACAGAAGGGAGAGATTTAAAGTGTTGAGAGAAAGAAAAACACACTAGCCTATAGTTCTCTATTCACTGAAACTGTCCTACAAATTGAGGGGGAAATAGGCTCACAGAAAGCAAAGAACTGTACAGATTCATTGCTGACCAACGTATCCTTTGAGGAATTGTAAAAGAAAATCATTAGGGAGAAGAAAAATAATACTGGTCAGAAACTAGTACACATATAAAGAAAGGATGAGTGTCAGATAAAAAACAAACGAAAGTTGAGTGAAGCTTTTATTATTCTTAATCTTAATTGATCTAAAAGATAGCTGCTTTATGAGAGAGCAGAACGTTTGGCTTGTGAGTGGGAGCCTCTCACTCACTCATGGAGGAAAATTGATTTAAAAATGGGTGAAAAAAATTTTTTTTAATAAATAAATAAATAAAAATGGGTGATGTGGAGAAGGGCAAGAAGACTTTTGTTCAGAAGTGTGTCCAGTACAATACTGTGGAAAAGGGAGGTAAGCACAAAGACTGGGCCATGGTCTGCCTGGGTGAAAGACAGGTCAGGTGCTGGATTCTGTTACATAGATGGTAACAAGGACACAAGCATCATCAGGGAGAGGAGATGCTGACGGAGTACTTGGAGAATCCCAAGAAGTACACCTCTGGCACAGAAACGATCTTTGCTGGCATTAAGAAGAAGGAAGAAAGGGGAGACTTCATAACTTATCTCAAAAAAGCTACTAATGAGTAATAGTTGGCCACTGCCTTATTTGTTATGAAACAGAAGTGTCTCATGGTGTTTTATGTGCACCAAACCTCAACTGATCTCATACACTAGAATTCAGATCATGAATGGCTGATGGAATATTTCTGTTAGACTGTCCTGATTTAAATATTGGTTTGTGGCTAAATGAATATGGTCAGCTTTTTAAATTTTGATAGTAATTCTGGTTTAACAAGTACTATCACTGTTTTCCCCTTCTAAAGAAATGATTGAATTTGAATAAGGAATTTTAAACTTTTCAGGGAGATGGTGAATGCCTTCTCAAACCCTATAGGAGACTAGTTTTATATTTAGATTTATATAACTGGTTAAATTAATATATTTATGTATATATTTATATTAAAAGGTCCCTTCACTATCTCATAGAACAGAGGAGAGTTCACGTGTGTTTCAAGTTGTGTTCATTAGCCTGTTAAGGCAAAGGTTGAAGATACTCTGACAATGTCCATTTATCTTTTTGGTCTTAACTATGCCAATTTAACTAAAATTCTCTTATCTAAAATATTACCTTTTACTTACTGAAAGCCATTTTAGTGTGGTTTATGCATAGAATAAATAAAGAGTATTTAGCACCTCACATTTTACAGATGATCTTTGAAATGCTTTTAAACTTCACTGTGACAAGGTATGTTAGCAAACTTTGCTGTGCATTCTTCACAAAATCAGACTAAGTTATGATTCAGGATTGTCTTTTAAATGGTAAACCAGAAACATAACTGTAGAACTGCTTGTGCATGTGTGATTGGCAATGGTTCTTTTGAAAATTCATCAGAAGGCTTAAAGTAGAGGGGCTATGTCAATAGCACAAATATGTAAATCATCTGATCATAAGGCTTGAGAATTTAAAAACAAAGTCACAGGAAAAAAAGATAGCTGCTTTCTAAAGTAATAATAGTAGCCATAAGTGATTATAGCTATTGGATAAGTGATATTAATGACAGCACTGTCATAAAAGACAGGAGGGAGGAAATGGAAAAACTTTGTTATAAGATACCTGCAAACCTCAGTATTAGTTATTCGATGATTGATTCAGAATAGTTGTAATTTTATATTGCAAACTCCAGGATGACCACTAAAATAGTTTTAAAAGATAATATAATTGCTATGCTAACAGAGGAGATAAAATGGAATCAAATACAGTGCTCAATTAAAACCCAAGGAAGAGGACAGAAGAAAGATGAAAATAGAAAAAAACTTATTGTGAAACATAAAGAAAACTGCTACAAACATGGTAGATATTATTTCAATGATATAAACAATTTAAGTGTGAATGGTATAAATACATGAAATAAAAGTAAAAGATTATGAAAGGTAATTTAAAAAACAAAAACCAGCTATATCTTCTCTATAATAAACCCACTTTAAATATAAAAACTCAGATTTAAAATAAAGATATGGAAAAAGATAACCATGCTAACAGTAATCACAAGAAAGTAAGGGTAGCTGTATTAATTTCAGACTGAGCAGACTGTACAGAACAAGAACATTATCAGGGATAAAGAGGGTCATTATATAATGATAATGACAATGGGATGAGTTATCTAGAGAGACATATCAACCCTTAAATATAAACTGACTCTACATACATAGTCAAAGTATTAGTTGCTTAATCATATTCAACTTTTTGAGACCCCATGGACGGTAACCCTTCAGACTTCTCTGTCCATGGAGTTCTCCAGGCAAGAATACTGGAGTTAGCCACCATGCCTTCTTCCAGCGGATCTTCCCAACCCAGGGATTGATCTCAGGTCTCCTGCACTGCCGGAGGATTCTTTACTTTCTGAGCCATCAGGGAAGCCCCACCACCACCATATCCACTCACGCTTAGCTAACAGAGCATCAGAAATGGGGCCACTAAGATCATCATCCCACAGCAGGCAGAAACATCCTGGAGCTAGTTTGTTGAAAGCGCAGGTACTCCAGATACTGGAAAAAAGTGGCTTTACTTTCCCCCTACTGTTCCTACAAGCCTGCTCTGGGTCACTGGATCTTCTTCCTCTGTCACTTTAGACAGCAGAAAGAGTCAGTCATCACTATGTCCATCCACATGAAATAACTAAGGCTCTGGAATTTAAGGTGTTTCTCCTCTTCCAGCCCTGAGAACAGGACTGTGCCGGGAACAGGGCCCCTGTGGCCTTCCTCCCTGCTGGCTGTGTGGTGTCCGGCATCTTCACAGTTGGAATGGACAAAAGGGCACGTAAGGGGACAGAAGAGCTCTCTCTCTTGACTGACACTGATTATAGCTTGGTTTCTACATGTATGTTTTCACATGTGCATTTACAGTCCACATTTCTATGGCTGGAAAAAGGGCTTGCAGCTGATTGTGGTGTTGTTCAGTCACGCAGTCGTGTCCAACTCTTTGTGACCCCATGGACGGCAGCACACCAGGCTTCCCTTCCTTCACCACCTCCCAGAGCTTGCTCAAACTCATGTCCATTGAGTCGGTGATGCCATCCAACCATCTCATCCTCTGTCATCCCCTTTGCCTCCTGCCTTCAATCTTTCCAAGTACCAGGATCTTTTCAAGTGAGTCAGCTCTTCGCATCAGGTGGCCAAAGTATTGGAGCTTCAGCATCAGTCCCTCCAATGTATATTCAGGACTGATTTCCTTTAGGATTGACTGGTTGGGTCTCCTTGCTGTCCAAGGGACTCTCAAGAGTCTTCTCCAACACCATAGTTCAAAAGCATCAACTCCTCAGCACTCAACCTTCTTTATGGTTCAGCTCTCACATATGAGTTTTCCATGAGTTTTTCATGAGTACATGACAACTGGAAAACCACAGCTTTGACCAGACAAACCTTTGTCAGCAAAGGTCCAGATGCCATGATCTGGGACCAGATTCCATGATCTTAGTTTTTTTAATGCTGAGTTTTAGTGCCAGTTAATTGTGGATGTGATGGTTAATTGTATGAGTCAACTTGACTTAGTCAAACTATCTAGATGTTTGGTCAAACAACAGTCTGGATGTTCCTGTGAGTGTATTTTTTAGATAAGATCAACATTTAAGTCAGTGGACCTTGAGTAATGCAGATCACCCTCTAGGCTGTGAATGGGCCTCATCCAGTCAGTTGAAGGCCTTGATATTTAAAAGATGGACATTCCCTGAGGAAGAAAGAATTCTGCCTCCAAATTGTGTTTAGATTTGAGCTGCAGCATCAACTCTTCCTGCCAGCCCACCCTAAAGATTTTGAGCTTGCTAGTTCCCATAATCATATAGCCAAGTCCTTAAAATAGGCACTTGAAAATGCACTCACAGACATATACACACACTCACCCTATTCATTCTTCTTCTCCAGAGAATGCAGACTAACACAGTGGGGTTTGTTGAGACAGGCCCTTTATGAAGACCACCCCTTCTGGTTCCCTAGCACAGACACTCTGCAGGATCACATGAACCTGCTTTCCCAATCCCCGCTTTCAGCAGTCCTTGTCTGGACATCACCCCATCTAGAGCATCTCTTACAAGATGCTCTCAGCCTACCTATTGGAGTGCATTTAGTCTCGGCCTGCCCATCTGACATCACCCCTGCTAACAATTTTGAACTTCATTCTCTAAACAATAGGCAGAGTCTTTAAAGAGACTCATGGTTGTTTGTTTCTTTGGGAAAATGAATCTGGAAAGATGTACTTGAGTTGAAAGCCATTGGTGGCAGGGAGAATATAGCTGACACTCAAGCAAGTGAGTTTGGATTCAGGAGTTGTTATTGAAATAGATTCTCCAAGTGCATTTGACTGCTCGGTCTCCAGCAGACTCTCCTCACCCAGCCCCCAGCCCACCCCAGGTTGGGCTACTAGGAAAGCACACATGGACTTGTTACCCCTACACATAGCTTACATACCACTGGTCCAGGGGCTCCAGTCACGGTCTCACCCTTTGTCTTCCTCAGCCCTGTGTCCCCCAGGGTGTGGGGGACAAATATGAGAGGATCAGAAAGACCCCTCTCAAAGGGAGATGTGACAGATCTCACATCACAGTGAACAGCCCACCCACATCACCTTTCCAGTGCTACTTCTGCATCCTTCTGGTACTGTCTGGAGACTGACATCAGCTACTGTCAGCTACATCCCTCATCCCTCGTCCCTCGTCTGAGAACACCCTCTGCAAATCCTCCTCAGGCTGGCTACCCCTCCCAGTGTGGGGTACTTACAGTCAGGCTTCAGCAAAAACAAGGACAGAACATTACCATTTTAATATCTGCATTTACATAAAGCAATTATGATCATGTTAGTCCCCTGTTTTGAATCTTTTAATAGCTCCCTATTGGCACTGATGTGAAGTCTCATTTCTTAGCTCAACTTACCAGGCTCCTCACTGCCCTTACACCTGGGCTCTAAGCATTGATTTCTTTTAAGTTCCTGAATTGATCTTTGCTCTTCTCTCCCCTGTCAGATCTCAAACATGCTGTTGCCTCTTCCACACTATTGCCTCCACCATACCAGATAAGTCCTCCTTGTCCATTAGGTCAAGGATTGATTATTATCTCTGACTGTTCACCTGACCTCCCCACAAATACCAACTTAGACACCTCTACTAAGTGTACCTCAAATACCTTTCTCTACAGTAGTTAGTAATAGAGTGTTTAACCATGTGTCATCTCAATGACCAAGTATGCAGCATTAAGGGCAGTCTTGTGTGTCTAGCTAGTGGCTGTGCACCCAGAGCCTAGCAGTGACTAGTGATGCACCATGCCCAACAAATATTGATTAACTTTTGGCTTTATCTTGATAGTCATTATTAGGAAAAATTAAATTACATCGGAATTCAGTCACATGAAAAAGGAAACAAGATTCTGTCTGTTGTCAAACTTGGCATTTGAGTGGATTGCAAAGATACAGTTAGAAAGTTATTAAAAGATCCCTGGCACTTCAGTTACAAAATGCAGAAACAGGATTTAAAATAAACAGGGACCCCAAAGATTGTTTGGGCTTCCCAGGTAACACTAGTGGTAAAGACCCTGCCTGCCAACACTGGAGACATAAGAGACGCGGGTTAAATCAATTCTTGGGTTGGGAAGATCCCCTGGAGGAGAAAATGGCAAACCACTCCAATATTCTTGCCTGGAGAATCCCCATGGACAGAGGAGCCTGGTGGGCTACAGTCCATGGGGTTGCACAAGAGTCAGACACGACTGAGTGACTGAGCAACCACGCACACCAGAGATTATTTTAAACATCATTGAAATTTCAAAGAGGAAGTTATAAGAAACTTTCTTGGGGGGACCTGAGGATACAATTCTTGTATCTTGCAGAGGTAAAGCATTGAAATACTTTTCAAAACAAGACCTTGAGCAAAAGGTCAACATTTAATCATTTCTTTACTTAATATTTTATATCCTTTAAGGGTCTTAAATTTTCAATGATAAAAATTACTCTCTGCATCTTCAACTAGCATGAACTGGGAATTAAATAAGAATGCCTATTTTTAGTCTAGTTAAATATGATTGAAGATATGTGTTAATTCCCAGGATTCTGTCATTTAAATGGTAACTGAGTTGATACCTTACTGTAAAATAGTGACTTAAAGAAAACCATATTGCTTCGTTAAAATTAAAATCTTGTCAAAACACTTTCAACTATTTCCTCTCATTTATTTGACTGTCCTTCTATCATGAAGTCAAATTAAATTAGAGTTTATTAAGTCTTCACAAACCACATTGGTCAATATCTTGGCTATTTGTGAGAATTTTATGCAGTAGTTAATGATTTGTTTCAATCATCAAAAGAAAGTTAAACTGTCACTCCTGTAGGACCCAAGATGCTGTGTTTAAAAGGTAAACATGCCTATGACCTGAAATACACTCAAGGTAACAAGCACTTTGTACCTGTCTGAGAATAACTTATGCCTTTTTTCTCTGTTCTAATCTTACCTGTGTGATCATCCAGGCCATGTCACTTCCACTGATCTTCAGTAACAACTGATTCTGCTTCTGTAGACTGAAGTTAAAGAAAATGGAAATAGTTAACTCTACATCACGTTAGACCCATTAATTCTGCTTCAGTAGCAAACTTTCTATTCCTAGCTAGTCAATGGACATATTTTGTCATAATGCTTTATTCACAAAACACTTAAATATATATGTTTAATGTTCTTTTTACTACTCTTATTAGACACATATATTTCTAGAGAGAGCCAAAATAAGCATATACCCAAGATTAATAGAAAATATATCTATAGTTTAAATAAAGAGAAAACATACTAAGCTACTAAAAAAATACAAACTTGGGAAAAAATCTAATCATCACAAAATGAAAGTGTTAGTCAGTCAGTCATGATCAACTCTTTGTGAGCCCACGGACTGCAGCCCACCAGGCTTCTCTGTCCATGGGATTTTCCAGGTAAGAATACTGGAGTGGTTTGCCATTTCCTTCTCCAGGGGATCTTCCTGACCCAAGGATCGAACCCAGATCTCCCTCATTGCAGGCAGATTCTTACCATCTGAGCCACCAGAGAAATCCTCTTATCATAATATCCATGCCTTAAATCATCTTTCATTGCCAAACACTGCACTTAGCTAAAATACTTAAAATTTAGTAATAGAATGATTTCTTAATTAGGTTTATTTTTTATTTGTAATTAATAATCTTAATATTAAGAACAAAGACAAAGATTTGCAATAAAAACATAGGAAACAATGCTGCAGTTACTTTTTACAGTTTGTGATAGCATCACAGACAAAAGAATCAAGTCCTGTTTAGTGACTCAAATAATTGGTCCAATGCATTGCCTTTGGAAATGTCTAAACTGAGGCTCTCTTTGCTGGTTAATTGTTAAACCCATCGGTATTTCAGGGTAAACCTAATCAGCTTCCAATTTATTGTCACTAAATTCATTGGACAGTTGTTTCTAGAAAGTCAGTTCATGACAAATGAGCTTTTTGAACCATTTTAAAATACTTTCAGGACCTTGTATTTAGAGACAAAAAAAAAAAAAAAAAAAAGTCAAGCTTCTCTCAAAGTCACTGGACTGAAATCCCACCGAGGAGAGTTCTCACTTTACAATTCTAAAAGTCAGAATAGATTTTCAACTTGAAAAAGCACATCTTCTACTGCTATTCTCCAGTGTGGTCCAATCTTCTCTCCCTTTCCACGGATTTGATATTTAGGAAATTGAACTCTGACTTCAATTTAAAGGGTAACTGAGCACTTCTCTTTGGTTATCTTTTTCACCATTAACCTGGTAAGATGACACCTGATGAGAATAACTCTTTTTAACTCTTTGATCAGATTCATCTTTTTTAGACTTGTGCATTTTATATTTGCAATTGTGTTTATATTAACACTCACAAAACATGTTAATTATCTGAAATTAAATATTTTCAACTGTTCTTATATCAGTAGTAATAAAATCATGATGGCAACAAAAATAATCCCCTAGGAAATCCTCACAGTATATGTTAAGGGCATTATAACATTATATAATTAAAATTCTCTATAATCCTTTGAATTAGGTATCACCAGTCCTATTTTAAAAGACAGAAAACTAAAGTTCTGAGAATTTAAGATATTTGACCAATCTTGCATAGCTGAAAAATTCAAGATGGTGAGTCCAGGTCTATCTGAATGCAAAACTTGTACATTTACAGACACACACACACAAACTATAATTTGTGAACATCTTAGATGAAACTGTAATCGTGTCCGACTCTTTGTGACCCTGTGGACTGTAGCCTACCAGGCTCCTACGTCCACAGGATTCTCCAGGCCAGAATACTGGAGTGGGTTACCATTTCCTTCTCCAGGGGATCTTCCCGACCCAGGGATCGAACCCAGGTCTCCCACATTGGAGGCAGACGCTTTAACCTCTGAGCCACCAGGGAAGCCCACCTGTATTTAAGTAGATTTAGTTTAAAACTACCGATTTTCAGTTTCTATGTTGGGACAGATCAACTTTTGGTTTTTTAATCTCTAGGAAAAGGAGCACAGGTCCTGGGAGAGGTTAAAGAACTAGGCTGCTAGAGTCAAGCTGGTGCAGTAATAGGCTAAGGATGAAAGAGAAGCTGAGGAAAGTGCATAATAAAGTCAAGATGCCTGTTAAGATTTCTGTCTCGATAGATAATTTTTTTCTCACACACACACTTTTTTCCCCACATATAATTTTGGAAACTTTGTGCTTTTACCATCTTTTCCTGATTTCTCATAATACAAACCTAAGCATTTAAAAACATGATACTTAGTTTTGTGTGCTTATTTTACCATCATTTAAGCATTTAATGTTAAGTTTCTTATCTAAGAAAAATACTTCTAAAAACTTGAAGCTGCTATTTCTTTACCAGGTCTCTTTGTTAGTGTTTCCTGTCATGTGATGGGTCTCCACATAAATAACCCATAGGGTCTTTCTTGGGAAAGGGCCTGTGAAGGGCAGAAAGTTGAGGAGTAGGGTTTAGGAGAGCCCACAGAGCCTGCTGGTCCTCCCTGCTGCAGCTCCAGGAATCCCTACCACTAGACACCTCCATTTAGGCTGAGTTACACTTCAGGCCTGAGACTGATGATGATGACAATGATGATCAGTTAACGTTCACTTAAAACTCAGGTGTATGACACCGAGGAAACCAGATCTGAAAGAGACACATGCACCCCAATGTTCATCGCAGCACTGTTTATAATAGCCAGGACATGGAAGCAACCTAGATGCCCATCAGCAGATGAATGGATAAGGAAGCTGTGGTACATATACACCATGGAATATTACTCAGCCATTAAAAAGAATTCATTTGAATCAGTTCTAATGAGATGGATGAAACTGGATCCCATTACACAGAGTGAAGTAAGCCAAAAAGATAAAGAACATTACAGTATACTAACACATATATATGGAATTTAGAAAGATGGTAACGATAACCCTATATGCAAAACAGAAAAAGAGACACAGATGTATAGAACAGAATTTTGGACTCTGTGGGAGAAGGTGAGGGTGGGATGTTTCAAGAGAAGAGCATCAAAACATGTATATTATCTAGGGTGAAACAGCTCACCAGCCCAGGATGGATGCATGAGACAAGTGCTCGGGCCTGGTGCACTGGGAAGACCCAGACGGATCGGTTGGAGAGGAAGGTGGGAGGGGGGATCGGGATGGGGAATACATGTAAATCCATGGCTAATTCAAGTCAATGTATGACAAAAACCACTACAATATTGTAAAGTAATTAGCCTCTAACTAATAAAAATAAATGAAAAAAAAAAAAGAAAAAAACAAAAAAAAACCCAAAAAACAAAACTCAGGTGTATGGGGACTTCCCTTCACTGGGTGGTCTGGTGACTAAGACTCCATGCTCCCAATGCAGGGGGTCTGGATTTGATCCCTCATCAGAGAGCTAGACCCTCCATGCTGCAAATAAGAGTTTTCATGCTGCAACCAAGAAAGAAAAGATCCTGCATGCCACAGCTTAAAAGAGCCCACATACTGCAAATAAAGGTCCTGCCTCCACAGCGACAGTCAAAGGTCCCTCAGCTGAGACCTAGTGCAGCTAAATGAGTAAATATATATGCTAGGTGTTCGTGCTGGCATGACAACATAACTGACATTTACATTTTGATATAGAATTGGAGAAAATATTATTTAACAGTGATAAACCTGATGATACTTTGGGCTGAAAATCTGGGAAACAAACCTGAGTGACCCCCTCTAAGGATGCTTCCTCATTAGGGGGAGGGGGAAGGACCATTACTGGAGAGAAAAAATAAAACAGAAACAAAAAGACAATACAACAAATTCCTACAGTTCACGTTTTTATCAAGGTACATGCGACAAGACCTGAACACAATATCATCCCATTAAGCACAGAAACTATTTAGTATAGATGTGATGGGGTTTGTTCTGTAATAAATTAGTCTATGCAGTTCTAGTGTCATAGATGGAATGTTCTCTTATAAATTGTACTAAAGTTAAAACATTTCAAAGAGAATAAACTCACTTATTCATGAGCTGTTTGCACAGAGAAAGTAGGGCTTATAAGAATGACTGATGTTCATACAGATGGCCAACAGGGACATGAAAAGATGCTCAACATCACTAATTATTAGAGAAATGGAAGTCAAAACCATAATGAGGTATCATCTCACACCAGTCAGGATGACCATCATCAAAAAGAACACAAATAACAAATGTTGGCGAGAATGTGGAGAAAAGGGAACCCTCCTACACTGTTGGTGAGAATGTAAATTGGTGCAGCCACTATGGAGAATACGATGGAGCTTTCTCAAAAAGTGAAAATAGAACTACCATATGATCCTGCTGTCCCACTCCTGGGCACATATACAGAGGAAATTTAATTTGAAAAAAAAAATGCATGCACCCCAATATTCACAGAAACACAATTTACAGTAGCCAAGACATGAAAGCAACCTATATGCCCAATGACAGATGAATGGATAAAGAAAATGTGGTATAATATACACAATGGAGTATTAATCAGCCTCAAAAAAGAATGAAATAATGCCACTTACAGCAACATGGATGGACCTAGAGATTATACTAAGTGAAATAAGTCAAAGAAAAATATCAGATGATATCACTTATATGGGGAGCTTTAAAAAGTGATCAAATGGAATTATTTAAAAAATAGAAATTGAGTCACAGGCATAGAAAACAAACTTATGCTTACCAAAGGGGAAAAGGAGAGAAGGATAAATTAGGGCCTTGGGATGAACAGATACACACTATTACACATAAATAGATAATCATCAAGGACTTACTGTATAGCACAGGGAACTCTATTCAATATCTTGTAATAACCTATAATGGAAAAAGAATCTGAAAAGGCATATTATATGCATATATTGGGTTTGCCAAGTAGTTTGTTCACTTTTTCCATAAGCTGTTACATATACACATAACTGAATCTGTTTGCTGTACACCAAAATCTAGCATTGTAAATCAACTATACTTCAATAAAAGATACAGAGGATGAAACCTAACCAGAACCATTACCCACAGAGGACACAGTTTTCCTTGAGGGTCTAGTAGTATTTGAGCCAAGGAGGATATAAACCATACTTTAAGACAGTAGAATTATTTACTAGAATGATCTGAAATGGTAAGTTAAAGACCGTTTCACATGTAACCAATCCATAAGTAAACACCATTGCCACCCAGAACTATGATGATTCTGCACATGTGCATAGAGTGTTAACTGAGAAAGTTAACAGAAAGTATTTCTTATGAGAATAAGTTTAACTGAAATGTTTTTCTGAGCCTATTTCTGCACAGAGAAGGATGTAAAAAAATAATACAAAGCTAGGTGCTTGTGTGTGCATGAGATGTGTGAGGTGTGTAGGTGAAAGAGATCCATAACAGAATAGATGGAGAGGTCAGATAAAAGCTAGAATCCATGCCTTCCAAGTAACTGTCCTCCAACCTTACTCCCTAGATTCTCACACTACAAAAGACAGTAACCATATTGTTTGATTCTAGGTCTAAGTGTTATTATTTCAGACAGGAGCCCTTTTCTGACAATCAACTCTTGAATTTAGGTTACTTACAGAGAAATTCTTGAATCTCAGAAAATCGTGATTTCCTTTTTGTTATCCTTTCTCTCTTTCTAGCCCTTTCACCAGCTTAGTCACTTCTGGATTCCACACAGAAGCTCACAGAAGAAGAAGCACATTCTGAAGGTAACTCTTAATCTTCCTGTCTCCCAACAGCTCTGCCTCTAAGCTCTGCTCATGTGAGACACTTTATAAGTGATTTCTTCCATGACATTCCATGTTGATCTCAACTGTACAATTTCCCTCATGTTTTATCACTTTCATCTTCTTGAAGGAAGTAATATAATGCCCCCAAATTAACTTGTTAATTAAGTAAATGTGTTACTTTATCACCTGGATAGTATCTATGGGTATATTTTTTCATCTTCTCCAGTGGCATGAAAATTTATTTTATATTTTCTAAGTTAATGAAGGGTGAGAAAAAACTGGGATTCTAAAATGAAATCTAATAAGTCTTAAAGATGAGAAATCTATTGCATTTATATTAATTGTTATGAATTATTATGAACTATGTAGACCATAATAATACTATCCAAAATTTTATCTATATTCTGATTCACTTCCTCCAAAAATAGGAAGACTACTCCAGACTACTCCTCTGTCCATGGAGAATTCCATGGACAGAGGAGCCTGGTGGGCTACCATCCTTGGGGTTACAAAGAGTCAGACACAACTGAAGTGACTTACACAGCAGAGCACAACCTGAAGATTATAAATATCATTTGGGTGAAAAACCAGTGCTTAAATTTTGAAATATATTTTCACATTGCTAATTTTGATCATAAAAATGATAAAAGAGTGTTATATCTGTCAAGATAAACTTGGTTATGCTTCTGTAATTAAAAAAAAAAAAAAAAGCCAGGGGGCAGTCCTAAGATGGCAGAGGGATAGGATGGGGAGACCACTTTCTCCCCCACAAATTCATCAAAAGATCGTTGGAACGCTGAGCAAATTCCACAAAACAACTTCTGAACACTGGCAGAGGACACCAGGCACCCAGAAAGACAGCCCATTCTCTTTGAAAGGAGGCTGGACAAGATATAAAAGATAAAAAGAGAGACAAAAGAGTTACAGACAGAGACCCATCCCAGGGAGGGAGTCGTGAAGGAGGAGAAGTTTCCAAAGAGGAGGAAACCCTCTCACTGGTGGGTCTGTGGGGAGTTTTGGAATCTCAGATGGCAATATAACCGGGAGGAAACACACACACACACACACACACACACACACACACACACACACAAATTATGCGTCTAACCACAACTCCCAGTGGAGAAGTAGTCCAGACGCTCGCGTTCTCCAGCAGCGTGCTGGGGCTGAACAGGGAGGCGTGGGCTGATTGCTTAGTGTTAGGACCAGGCCCAAATGCCACAAGGACAATCTGAGGGAGCTAATGTGAGATAGCAACCCAAACTGTGGGGTAGCCAGAGAGAAAAAAAAAAAGAGAGAGAGAGAGAGAACTTCCTTGTGAAAAGCTCTAAGGCACAGCCTGCTCCACTGACAGAACAAAGAATTGAGTGAATACTAGAGGAGAGCTAGCCAGCTGCACACTGGCCCCTTCCCCTGCTGGAAGCAGAGAGGCAGGCAGGCCACAGTCAGAGCCGGTAGGCGAGGGGCAATCTCAGCCCCAGAGAGGGCATCCTCCACCAAACTGTGAGCAGGCTCCCAGTTGCTAACCAAGTCTTCCTGGGATCCTGGACGGTTGACATCCGCCAGGAGAATCAGAGATCAGCTCCCAAGAGGAGACACATGGCACACCTGAGACAGCAATCTAGCTGTGCACTCAAGAAACTGAGGGGCTGGGACCTGGGGGTGATAAGACACACCGCCCATCTGGGACAGTCCACTCACCGAGCACCTATTCTCCTGAGCTGCTCGAACCTGGGAAGGGCACAAAACGCAGGTCCAACCGAGTCTGTGCCCTTGTGGAGTACCTGAGAAGGTGAACCTGAGCGCCTTAGATCTGGGAAGTGCATGCAACCCAGAGCCCGCTTTAGACAGTTTCCCTGCTGAGCAACCTGGAGCCTGAGCAGTGTAGACCAGGAGAGCACACATGCCATGAGTCGGGGCAAGCCCAGTGTGGCTGAGACACTAGGAGCGCTCCCCACACACGCCAGTGATATGTGTTTGCAGTGCCCCTCCCTGCCCGCAGCACAACTGAACAAGTGAGCCTAAAATAGTGACCAGCTTCGCCCGTTTGTATCAAGGCAGAAACTAGACACTGAAGAGACTTGCAAACAGAGGAAGCCAAAATAACAAAGAGGGACCGGCTTTGGAAGTGACAGTTGGAACAGATTAAAACCCTGTAGTTAGCACTGACTACATAGGTCTACATAGGAAGGGACCTATAGACCTCGAGAAGAAGTATAACCTGGAACAAGGAACTATCTGAAACTGAACTGACCACACACTGCCCTCAGCAGCTCCAGAGAAATCCCTAGATATATTTTACAATTATAATTTTTAATTTTTTTTTATTTTCAAGTTCTTTATTACTCCACTAATTTTCATTTTTATAACCTATTACCTTGTCAAAAAAGACCCTATTTTTAAAGCAAATTTCATATATTTTTTTAATAATTTTTGTGATTGTGTTTTTTTTTTTTAATATTGTATTTTTGAGAGTCTAATCTCTACTCTAGATTTTTAATCTTTGTTTTTTGGTACTTGTTATCAAATTTATACCTTTAAGAATCCCATATTCAGTACCCATTTTTACTTAGGAGTGTGATTACTGGCTTCATTGCTCTCTCTCCCTTTTGACTCTCCTTTTACTCTCCCAGGTCACCTCTATCTCCTCCCTCACCCTTCTCTTCTCTATTGAACTCTGTGAATCTCTTTGGGTGTTCTGGGCTTGGATAACACTTAGGGAACCAATTACTGGCTAGATCTGTCTCTCTCCTTTTGACTCCCCCTCTTCTGCTGGTCACCTCTATCTCCTTCCTCCCTCTTCTCTTCTCTCTGTAAATCCTTGAACCTCTCTGAGTGATCCAGACCGTGGAGAGCACATAGGGAATTGATTACTGGCTAGATTGCTCTCTCCCCTTTTGATTCCTCCTCTTCTTCTCCTGGTCACGTCTATCTCCCTCTTCCCTCTTCTCTTCTCCACGTAACTCTGGGAACCTCCCTGGGTGTCCCTCACTGTGGAGAATCTTTTCACCATTAACCTAGATGTTTTATCACTGGTGCTGTATGGATTGAGAAGTCTTGAGGCTACTGTAAGAATAAGACTGAAAGACAGAGGCAGGAAGCTTAAATCCAAAACTTAAGAGAACACAAGAAAACTCCTGACTCCAGCAAACATTAATCAACAAGAGCTCATCCAAAAGCCTCCATACCTACATTGAAACCAAGCTCCACCCAAGAGCCAACAAGTTTTGGAGCAAGACATACCATGCTAATTCTCTAAAAATGCAGGAACATAACCCTGAGCATTAAAATACAGGCAGATAAAAGTCACACCAAACCCATAGACACCTCAAAACTCACTACTGGACACTTCATTGCACTCGAGAGAGAGAGGAGATCCAGTTCCACCCACCAGAAAACAGACTCAAGCTTCCCTAACCAGAAAACCTTGACAAGCCACTCGTCCAACCCCACCCACAGGGAAGAACCTCCACAATAAAGAGGAACCACAAACTTCCAGCAAATAGAAAGGACACCCCAAATACAGCAATCTAAACAAGATGAAAAGGCAGAGAAATATTGAGAAGGTAAGGAACATGATAAATGACCACCAAGCCAAACAAAAGAGGAGGAGATAGGGAGTCTATGTGAAAAAGAATTCAGAACAATGATAGGAAATATGATCCAAAATCTTAAAAACAAAATGGAGTTACAGATAAATAGTATGGAGACAAGGACTGAGAGGATTCAAGAAATGTTTAACAAGGACTTAGAAGAAATAAAGAAGAGTCAATCAATAATAAAAAAAAAAATGCAAATCTGAGATCAAAAGCACTCTAGAGGGAACAGTAGAATAACTGAGGCAGAAGATAGGATAAGTGAGGTAGAAGATAGAATGGTGGAAATAAATGAAGCAGAGAGGAAGAAAGACTTAAAAGAAATGAGGACAACCTCAGAGACCTCTGGTACAATGGAAAATACCCCAACATTCGAATCATAGGAGTCCCAGAAAATACTTGAGGAGATAATAGTTGAAAACTTCCCTAAAATGGGGAAGGAAATAGTCACCCCCAAGAAACCCAGAGAGTCCCAAACAGGATAAACCCAAGGTGAAGCATCACAAGACACATATTACTCAAATTAATGAAGATCAAACACAAAGAACAAATATTAATAGCAGCAAGGGAAAAACAACAAATAGCACTCAAGGGGATTCCCATAAGGATAACAGTTGATCTTTCAATAGAAACTCTTCAGGCCAGAAGGGAATGGCAGGGCATACTTAAAGTGATGAAAGAGAAAAAACTACAACCTAGATTACTTTACCTAGCAAGAATCTCATTCAAATATGAAGGAGAAATCAAAAGCTTTACAGACAAGCAAAAGCTGAGAGAATTCAATACCACTAAACCAGGTCTTCGACAAATGCCAAAGGATCTTCTCTAGACAGGAAACACAGAAAAGGTTTATAAACCCAAACCCAAAGCAACAAAGTAAATGGCAACAGGATCATACTTATCAATAATTACCTTAAAAGTAAATGGGTTGAATGCCCCAACCAAAAGACAAAGACTGGCTGGATGGATACAAAAACAAGACCCCTATATGTGCTGTCTACAAGAGACCCACCTCAAAACAAGGGGCACATACAGACTGAAAGTGAAGAGCTGGAAAAAGATATTCATATAAATGAAGACCAAAAGAAAGCAGGAGTAGCAATATTCATATCAGATAAAATACTTTGAAATACAGGCTGTGAAAAGAGACAAAGAAGGACATTACATAATGATCAAAGGATCAATCCAAGAAGAAGATATAACAATCATAAATATATATATGCACCCAACATAGGAGCACCACAATATATAAGACAAATGCTAGCAAGTATGAAAGAGGAAATTAATAGTAACACAATAATAGTGGGAGGTTTTAATATCCCACTCACACCTATGGATAGATCAACTAAACAGAAAATTAGCAAGGAAACACAAAAACAAACACAAAACTAGCAAGGTCCCTTAAATGATCCAATGGACCAGTTAGACCTAGTTGATATCGATAGGACATTTTACCCCAAAACAACGAATTTCACCTCTTTCTCAAGTGCACATGGAACCTTCTCCAGGATAGGTCATATCCTGGGCCATAAATCTAGCCTTGGTAAATTCAAAAAAAATGAAATCATTCCAAGCATCTTTTCTGACCACAATGTGGTAAGATTAGATGTTTACTACAGGAAAAAAAAAAAAAAAAAAAAAAACTACTAATACACATATGGAGGATAAACAACACGCTTCTGAATAACCAACAAATCATAGAAGAAAGCAAAAACGAAATCAAAATAATCATAGAAATGAATTAAATAGAAACACAACAACCCAAAACCTATGGGATTCAGTAAAAGCAGTGCTAAGGGGAACGTTCACAGCATAACAAGCTTACCTCAAGAAACAAGAGAAAAATCAAGTAAATAACCTAGCTCAACACCTAAAGCAACTAGAAAAAGACGAAATAAAGAACCCCAGAGTTAGTATAAGGAAAGAAATCATAAAAATTAGGGCAGAAATAAATGAAAAAGAAACAAACAAGACCATACCATAAAACAACAAAGCTAAAAGCTGGTTCTTTAAGATGACAAATAAAATAGACAAACTGTAAGCCAGATTCACCAAGAATAAAAGGGAGAAGAATCAAATCAACAAAATTAGAAATGAAAATGGAGAAATCATAACAGACAACACAGAAATACAAAGGATCATAAGAGACTACTATTAGCAACTATATGCCAATAAAATGGACAAGTTGTTAGATATGGACAAATTCTTGGAAAAGTATAACTTTCCAAAACTGAACCAGGAAGAAATGGAAAATCTTCACAGATTCATCACAAGCATGGAAATTGAAACCATAATCAGAAATTTTCCAACAAGCAAAAGCCCAGGACCATACAGCATCACAGCTGAATTGTACCAAAAATTTAGAAAAGAGCTAACACCTAACATACTCAAACTCTTCCAGAAAATTGCAGAGGAAGGTAAACTGCCAAACTCATTCTATGAAGCCACCATCACCCTAATACCAAAACCAGACAAAGATACCACACACACACACAAAATAAAAAAACCTACAGGCCAATATCACTGATTAACATAGATGCAAAAATCCTTAACAAAATTCTAGCAAACAGAATCCAACAATATATTAAAATGATCATACATCATGACCAAGTGGGCTTTATCCCAGGGATGCAAGAAGCCTTCAATATTCGCAAATCAATCAATGTGATACATGACATTAACAAATTGAAAGATAAAAACCATATGATTATCTTAACAGATGTAGAGAAAGCCTTTGACAAAATTCAACATCCATTTATGATAAAAAAAAAAAAAACCTGCAGAAATCAGGCATAAAAGAAACATACCTCAAAAAAATAAAAGCCATATATGAAAAACCAAAAGCAAACATTATCCTCAATGGTGAAAAATTGAAAGCATTTCCCCTAAAGTCAGGAACAAGACAAGGGTGCCAACACCACTACTATTCAACATAGTTTTGAAAGTTTTAGCCACAGCAATCAGAGAAGAAAAAGAAATAAATGGAATCCAGATAGGAAAAGAAGAAAAACTCTCATTGTTTGCAGTGAACAGCCTAAAGACTCCACCAGAAAATTACAACATCCGCTGGATCATCAAAAAGGCAAGAGAGTTCCCGAAAAACATCTATTTCTGCTTTACTGACTATGCCAAAGCCTTTGACTGTATGGATCACAATAAACTGTGGAAAATTCAGAAAGAGATAGGAATACCAGACCACCTGACATACCTCTTGAGAAATCTGTATGCAGGTCAGGAAGCAACAGTTAGAACTGGACATGGACCAACAGACTGGTTCCAAATAGGAAAAAGTACGTCAAGGCTGTATATTGTCACCCTGCTTATTTAATTTATATGCAGAGTACATCATGAGAAACGCTGGGCTGGAAGAAGCACAAGCTGGGAGAAATATCAATAACCTCCAATATGCAGATGACACCACCCTTATGGCAGAAAGTGAAGAGGAGCTACAAAGCCTCTTGATTAAAGTGAAAGAGGAGAGTGAAAAAGTTGGCTTAAAACTCAACATTCAGAAAACTAAGACCATGGCATATGGTCCCACCACTTCTTGGGAAATAGATGGGGAGACAGTGGAAACTGTGCCAGACTTTATTTTTTCGGGCCCCAAAATCACTGCAGATGGTGACTGCAGCCATGAAATTAAAAGACACTTACTCTTTGGAAGGAAAGTTATGACCAACCCAGGTAGCATATTAAAAAGCAGAGACATTATTTTGCCAACAAAGATCCATCTAGTTAAGGCTATGGTTTTTCCAGTGGTCATGTATGGATGTGAAAGTTGAACTGTGAAGAAAGCCAAGTGTCGAAAAATTGATGCTTCTGAACTATAGTGCTGGAGAAGACTCTTGAGAGTCCCTTGGATTGCAAGAAGATTCAACCAGTCCATCCTAAAGGAGATCAGTCTTGGGTGTTCATTGGAAGGACTGATGCTGAAGCTGAAACTCCAATACTTTGGCCACCTCATGCGAAGAGTTGACTCATTGGAAAAGACCCTGATGTTGGGAGGGATAGGGGGAAGGAGAAGAAGGTGATGACAGAGGATGAGCTGGCTGGATGGCATCATCGACTTGATGGACATGGGTTTGAGTAAATCCCGAGATTTGGTGATGGACAGGGAGGCCTGGCGTCTGCGATTCATGGGTTCGCAAATAGTCGGACACGACTGCGTGACTGAACTGAATTGAATCAATGAAAATAGTAAAATTGCAGGATATAAAATTAACACACAGAAATCCCTTGCATTCCTATACACTAACAATGAGAAAACAGAAATAAAAATTAAGAAAACAATTCCATTCACCATTTCAACAAACAGAATAAAATACTTAGGAATAAATCTACCTAAAGAAACAAAGGACCTATATGTAGAAAACTATAAAACACTGATGAAAGAAATCAAAGGGGATACAAATAGATGGATAAATATATACAATGTTCATGAATCAGAAGAATCAATTTTGTGAAAATGAGTATATTACCCAAGCCATCTATAGATTCAATGCAATCCCTATCAAGCTACTACTAGCATTTTTCAGAGAACTAGAACAAATAATTTCACAATTTGTATGGAAATACAAAAATCCTCGAGTTGCCAAAGCAATCTTGAGAAAGAATGGAACTGGAAGAATCAACATGCCTGACTTCAGGCTATACTACAAAGCAACAGTCATCAAGACAGTATGGTACTGGAACAAAGACAGAAATATAGATCAATGGAACAAACTAGAAAGCCCAGAGATAAATCCACGCACCTATGGACACCTTATCTTTGACAAAGAAGGGAAGAATATACAATGGAGAAAAGACAATCTCTTTAACAAGTGGTGCTGGAAAACTGGTCAACCACTTGTAAAAGAATGAAACTAGAACACTTTCTAACACCATACACAAAAACAAACTCAAAATGGATTAAAGATATAAAGGTAAGACCAGGAACTATAAAACTCCTAAAGGAAAGTATAGGCAAAACACTTTCTGACATAAATCACAGCGGGCTTCTCTATGGCCCACCTCCCAAAGTAATGGAAATAAAAGCAAAAATATGCAAATGGGACCTAATTAAACTTAAAAGTTTTTGCACAATGAAAGAAACTATAAGCAAGGTGAAAAGACAGCCTTCAGAATGGGAGAAAATAATAGCAGATGAAGCAACTGACAAAGAATTAATCTCAAAAATATACAAGCAGCTCCTGCAGAAAAACAAACAACCCAATCAAAAATTGGGCCGTAGAACTAAACAGACATTTTCTCAAAAAAAAAAAAAAAATAAGACATATATATGGCTAACAAACACATGAAAAGATGTTTAACATCACTCATTATCAGAGAAATGCAAATCAAAACCACAATGAGGTACCATCTCACGCCAGTCAGAATGGCTGCTATCAAAAAATCTACAAACAATAAATGCTGGAGAGGGTGTGGAGAAAAGGGAACCCTCTTGTTGGTGGGAATACAAACTAGTAAGCCACTATGGAGAACAGTGTGGGGATTCCTTAAAAAACTGGAAATACAACTGCCATATGACCCAGCAATCCTACTGCTGGGCATATACACCGAGGAAACCAGAATTGAAAGAGACACGTGTACCCCAGTTTTCATCACTGCACTGTTTACAATAACCAGACATGAAAGCAACCTAGATGTCCATCAGCAGATGAATGGATAAGAAAGCTGTAGTACATATACACAGTGGAATATTACTTAGCTATTAAAAACATTGCATTTGAATCAGTTCTAATGAGGTGGATGAAACTGGAGCCTATTATACAGAATGAAGTAAGTGAAAGGTTGTTGCTGAATGATAAGACGCTGGGATTCTTGGCCTCCAGAGGAGACAAATTCAATCCGGGGCCAGAGACGAGGCTGGATCACTCAGAGCTTTTGTGTAATAAAGTTTTATTAAAGTATAAAGGAGATAGAGAAAGCTTCTGACATAGGCATCAGAAGGGGGCAGAAAGAGTACCCCCCTGCTAGTCTTCAGCTGGATGTTATATAGTCACTAGCAGTCTGTTAATGAAAAGAAAGGAATGTCTTGAAACTCAGAATGGCGCCAGGTCCTTCATCCATAAATTGCATTTTGTGATAATCCTGGCACCAGATGATTCATCCCAGGCCATAAAGCGATTGACTTGAATCTTGTAGAAGGGCAGATTACCATACAGATAGTTTTGCTTACTTAGATTAGGGGAACAATATCTGAGTATAACATACTGGTTTGTCAAGTAGGTTGTGAGCCATTTGGTGAAACTTGAAGACAGAGTCTGGGGTACATTAACATAGCTTAAGACAAACATTTCCATAAGAAAAAACTGTATTGGTTAACTCAAGGTTTGAGAATAGTTAGCTTCAGGTGAAACCAGGTGTCATGGCAGCACAGCATTTTAAGAGAAACCTCCTTTTAAATTGGTATAGAGAAGGAAAAAATGTCACTAGTTTGTTTCCTCCTGCTGCTTAAGAGAGATAAAAATGTCTGGCACTTGCAGCCTATTTCCTCCATTTGGAGACCCCTGGCCTTCCTGCCTATTACCCTCTCATAAGTCAGAAAGAAAAATACCAACACAGTACAATAACACATATATGGAATCTAGAAAGATGATAACAACGACCCTATATGAGAGACAGCAAGAGAGACACAGATGTAAAGAACAGACTTTTGGACTCTATGGGAGAAGGCAAGGGCGGGATGGGATGATTTGAGAGAATAGCATCAAAACAAGTATATTATCATATGTGAAATAGATTGCCAGTCCAGGTTCAATGCATGAGACAGGGTGCTCAGGGCTGCTGCACTGGGATGACCCTGAGGGATAGGATGGGGAGGTAGGTGGGAGGGGGGTTCAGGATGAGGAACATATGTATACCCATGGCTGATTCATGTCAATATATGGCAAAAACCACTACAATACCGCAAAGTAATCAGCCTCCAATTAAAATAATTAACACACACACACACGTACATACACCACACACCAAAAAAAAAAAAAAAACCCAAGCCACAGATGGCTTAAAACAGTGTAGTCATTTTTTGTTGTTGCCACAACAAATTACTCAAACTTAGTAGCTTGAAAACTAACACAAATTTATTGTCTTAGAGTGTAGAAGGTCAGAAGTCCAAAATGGGTTTCACTGGGCTAAATGCTTCCGGAGCCTCTGAGGAAAAATCCATTGCCTGCCATTTCTGGTTTCTAGAGGCTATTTAAATTCCTTGGCCCCTCCCTTCTTCTTCAAAGTCAACAATCACATCAGCCCAGCCTCTGCTTTCCACTGGCATCTTGAAGGACCCTTGTGATTACACTAGGCCCACCCAGATAATGCTAGGTAAGAACCCCATCTCCTTAACTTGATCATGTCTGACAATTTTCTTTGGCCACGTCAGGCTACATATTCACAGAGTCTATTAGGACCTGGGCATCTTCAGGAAGACATTTCTCTGTCCACCACACACAGCTCAGATTTGATTCCTGATGCTGGCAAGGCCCCCTGAAGATGGAGAGCCTGCTGCTGTCTGTCAGTTAACCAGGCCTCCAAGCTGCCTTGCACAGTGCCAGCTGCAGCTCAGGAAAAGGGAACTCTTGGCAGTAACTAGATGCTGTGTCTGAAAGGGATACAAGTCACTCCGGCTTCCAGTTTTTTTTGGTTTAGAACCACTCACATGGTCTTGCTCAGTTTCAAAATGCTATCTATCCTGCCACTTGAAGGATAGAAGAACCTGAGTACTGGGTGAAGGGTGTTCCTATCATAGCCCAAACACTCAGACTACCCCCATTTTCCCACCAAGAGAATCTGTACTTATTGCTAATGCTCTTCACCAAATATTGTCTTTTTTTTTTTTTTTTTTTTTACCATTCAAGTATCATTTGGGTGTCTTTCATGATCAGTCTAATTCAGAACCAAATGGAGAAGGGAATTTTGGAAAATGTACTTCCAGGACTGTCTTACGTGATAATGAAAATTCCAAAAGGGGTGGACAGGATAAAGGGTGTAATTAACAAAATTAACTTTTTTTCTGTTAATTTGTGAATTAACAAAATAAGGCTAAGGTGTTCCAATAAAATTGCCCTTACCACATGCTTACTATCGATGTTCTTCTCTTGCAATAGGAACATTCAATCTCAAAACAATCTTGAAATAGTTTGATATTATCACTCTGACAAAGAGTTGAGTAGTCTGCCTAAGTACTTGGTAAACGTTGACTTCAAGAGCCAACTTTAAGTCTTTTTTCATTCCAAAGTGTGTAGAGTTTTTACTACTTTCTTCCTCCACTGTATATTTACAAGCTAGTAAGAGATTCAACCACTGATGCCAATAGCAGAGTCAGAACTCATGGTGAAGTGTTGCTATCAGTGTCACAGTCTGTGAGGGAGGACCATCAGTGCCCACTGGCAAAGCACACCAAATGGTAGCAAAACTCTAAAAAACCATGGAGGCAGAAAACCTGGACTGTATTGACAATCATGTCTAGGTAAACCACTTTATGTCTCCAAGAGTTCTGTTCCTCATATACAAAAGCAAGCAATATCATTGTCAGACTATGTTGCAATATTGTAAAGATCATCAGCAGTAGCAGACAGGAAGCTATAAATTAATGCATTTATACAAACTTCTTAATTCATGTACTCATATAACAAATAATTATCACTTAATATTTCTCAACACTCAAAATTTATGTTCACAAAATTGTTTCAAAACAGGGAGAGATATTTGTACATTGATTTGATTACTCACTACAAAAGTTTTAATAAAATATATTCTGCCAAGTTTATGTTAGATTTTGTCAATATTAAAACCAGAAAATACATGATTCCTAGCATTAGAGAAAAGTTAAGCCCCATTTCATAGATAAGAAAGTGATAATTGGCACAAAGACTTTTCTCAGTTCTGAAACAAGTATCTACTCCTCCAGCTTTTATCTTCTTAAATTACTATAGTAACACTATCTTATTTTCAAACAATTGCATTAATTTATGTACATTAATACAAACTGAATAATATTCATAGAAATCTATACAATCACAGGTCTATGCAGATAAAACTGATCTAGACATTTCAAACAAAAAAGTTCATTAATGCACAAAGCAATATAAATTCCAATCAAAAAGACAATTAATAGAGTAATGAGCTGAATTATAACTCTAAATGCTTCTACTGTACCAGCAGACTTTCTGAAAGTCTGTTTTGCACACTGTATTTTTCCCTTTCCTCACTCTAATTGGGTTGCCAGTTACCCTATCTTCTTAGTTGTGACTAATTGTACATGGAAAACTAAACCTGACTGTATCCTTTAAATCGTACATCTGGAATCTAGAAAAGCGGTGCAGATGAACATATTTGCAGGGCAGGAATAGAGACACTGATACAGAGGACAGATGTGCGGGCATGGGCAGGGGTGTACGTGGAGGGGTGGATGAACTGGAAGAGTAGCACTTGCATATTTACACTGTGATGTGTAAATACATAGTTAGTGGGGAGCTACTGTACAGCACATGGAGCTCAGCGTGGTGCCCCGTGATGGATGCATGGCATCGGGGGTGGGTTGGAAGAAGGTCTCCAAGGGAGTAGTTGTATGTATACATATAGCGGATTCACATTTTTGTACAGCAGAAACTAACAAATATGGTAAAGCAACTAACTATACTCCAATAAAATAAAATCCTAAATTCACTGACAACATAATGCCAGGTATCACGGAGCGAGAAAGGATCAGTCAAGAAGGGAGTCAGCCCATTGTACAAAAAGGGGAGTAGGGGCTGCGAACCCAAGCTCTGTCTAGAGTTTGTTATCTGAAACTGTGGCCAGAACTCAGAGCCAGTGGCCACCCAGCTCCTCAGGCTGTGACTACAATGACTTGCAGCATCACCAGACCTCGGATGGAATACCAGGGATTATGTATGAAACATTAATGCAATGCCATTACTTCTGTTTTGAAAGAACCTGACAGTTTAATCATTTACTCATCAATAATGAAATCCATAACTGTAAGGCGGGCGCAGAGAAAAAGAGAGTGAGTTGGATAATCAGGCAAGAAAAGGAAATTTATTTGAGGGAAAACAAGAGGGTGACTGGCCCTTGAGAAGAACCAGCGTCCTCCCTTTCTGATGGAGTCTGTCTTATACTCTTGTAACCACATGTTCTGGGAAACAAACTCAGAAGGACAATGCAGATAGTGGAGTGCAGTTTATTACACCAGCAGGCCCAAGGCAGAGTCTCCTCATAGCCAAGGACCCCAACCAGATTTTGTGAAAACCTTATATACCCTAAGTGTACATGCCCCAAATTCCCTGAAACTAGCCTGAACAAAGGAAAAGAAAGATACAGTCAAGTTAACTACTTAGGCTTAAGACATATGAATCACAGGTTAACAGTGGACAATTATCAAAAGGCCTGTGGCCATACTCCAATAAGCATAATAGAATTTATGATTCTATTCAGTTACACAGATAATTAGGGTATTCTTTTAGGCTATGGAGAGTCTAGGTACAAGCCCTAGGGCTCTTCTATCTGGGGCGTCTGGTTTTCCAGTTGGTAAGTTATTTCCATAGATACTGGGCATAGAGCTCAGAGTCCACAGTCCGGCCCAAGTTGGAGTCCTGCTTTCAAGATGGAGCCTGTTCTGTCTGTTTCCTCCTTCAATACCCTGCCAGTGAAAAATTCTCTGAAGGGATGGTTAATTTTTAGCTTGTAGCTGAGTCCTGCAGTCACATAGCCGGAGGTCTGGAATCCGCTGGTCTTGTAGCTTTGAGAAGGTAGGCGCCAGTGGAAAAACACAATGTCGTTTGGGCAATTTGGTCAATCTCAAGGGTCACTGTGATTTTCTTTGTTTGTGAGGTCAACATAATGAGCCATTTCAACCATGAGTCCCCATGTAGACCCTATGAGTAACAGAGTTTGTTTATCATGTGCAGAAAAGGCAAAACAAAGTGCTGTCTTTAAGCCTAAGCAAGTTTGTACCTTCACACATTGCAGTACTCAACTATTTACTATATTCTTAAAAAATATTCTACTATGTAAGCATACTTATAACCATATTATGAAGCCCTTTTGAACAAGTGAAATATTAGCATCATAGTATCAAACTGATAGTTTGCATTGTACTGTGGGATGGAGCTGAAACAATGTCTTCAATGTTATCAACCATAGAACCTGTGATTATTCAGAGATTAGAGACTCAGGGGAAAATATCTGTAAGCATTCTCTGCTTAATAGCTACAAAATATCTATTAAATATTATCCTGCTAGTAAAGACATAGCAAGTGACTTTCCATCAGTTGGAAATCTCTTTACAAAAATAGATTCAGCTCAATAATAATCATATTAATGCAATTTTTAAAGCATCTGACTTCTACAAAGAAATTGAACTGCATAATACCATTTTAATGATTCATGCATAATTAAACTGTGTTCACTTTTATGTAATGCTGGTTTGAGTAATATTAATTATACTAATTTTATCAGTTTATGATAATATATGTTAAACATATTTTGTTAGGCTGATAATTAATATTTCTAATATATTTATATATTGAATGTATCACTTACTGAGTTGTACTGATTTTTTAATTTTGTGAAGTCTTAACACTTGAATGTAATACTAATATTACTGCCATCATTAATGATGAAGCAGTAAAAGTGCTAGTATAACTATTATGTTCTCTTTCCTGATCATCTCCCCAGAACTTGCCAATCTCCCCTGTGCCCCAAGAACAGTGGAAAAAACTTAAGGACTGCAGGCAGGGAGGACCTGAAAGGCTGACACATCCTAAAACAATGGTGCATCAACAGCCATGACCCCAGGGCTCTTTCTTAGGTTTCACTGGGATGACAGGACTGAAGGGGAACATCCACTGAGGACTGAGATTAAATTCACCATTAGCACAAAGACAGAAGGTGGATTTTTTAGTATCATAATTCTTACACACGAACAACTGAGCCGGCAAGTTCATGTCTCTTGTCTCTCACTCTCCTATTCACTCTCCTATCCACACTGAAGCCTGCGTTACCACATGGCCCCTCTCTGGTCAACACTGCTAAGCTGTCTGCTTAGAATTTGGGTCCACAGGAAACAGCACACCTTCCCCTGAGTCTCTCCTCACTGTCCTCCAGGAACCAGGCCGCCATCCCCTCAGGGTGTCCCTTAGGTTTGATTGCAAGACCCTTAAGAAACATCAGTTCTTACCTTGTATTTAAATTACTTGTAAATTACTTGTTTTTTCTCTTCAATAGGTTTCCTCGCCTTTCCAAGAAGCGCCCTGTTTATTTCATCTTAGCACTCTCACGGGCGCCCACCAGGGTGGACTCTGTACCTGGCGTCCTCTGCGGCTACCCCATGCCTGGGCCTCCCACTTCAGTTTATCTTGCCTCAAACAGCCTTCAGCACTGTTATCTCCTCTAGTCCTACTTGTAATTTTTTTCCAGTGACTTCTAGGAACCTATTTGTTTAGGTAGGTTCCTTTTCTAATTCTTAAACCTTTCCCAATTCTCATTTTCTGCTCCTTTAAACAGCTGTTACTTCCAACCTACCAACGTCTCCTGGACTTAAACAATTTGTCTCTCACCACAGACTACTCTAAATACTGTTCACCTCACAATCTGAACTTGAATCTGCTTGTAACCTTCCCCCCCGAGCATGTGCTCTCAGGATTTTTTCCAGTTTATTAAAGCCACCCTTCACCCGGACTCCCTGCCTCCTACTATGTTTTCTTCTTCCTCTCTGGGGGTCACTGTAAATGTTAAATGGAATGGCATAACAACAGAGCTTGGGAAAAAGGAATGAAACTCAGATCTGTTTTGAAAGCAAATCTATACAATTTATTCTGGGTGTATAAAAGTGAAAAGAAAAGCAAGACTAAGCTTTGTAACCTGAATAGCTGAATGATGGTGCTTTTTTCTAAACTAGGAAACACAGGAGAAGGAGTCAGGTTTACGTCAGGGAAACTGGTGATTAAATATTCATTTATAGACAGGAGCCATCAAATAAGAGATTTAAACTTGTATTCATGGTGTGTACACATGTGGGTGTGTGTGTATAAGCAAAGAGATTGCTGAGGTATGAAAACCCAATATGTTAATAGATAGCATTTAAAGCTTATGAAATAAAGAAGATTATTTAAGAAGAGAGTAAGATAGAAAAAAATCCAACAAAGGCACATTGATGTCCCAATATTTATAGGCAGGAAATGCAGTCCTGAGTGTTGGGGAAATATAACTAAAGTCTCCTGCCAACCCAGAAAACCTCTCCACAACTGTAGAAGATAAAACGACATTCTTCCTGTTAAATTCCCACTGTTACAAAATTACCACTGTTAATACTATTGAATTAGAGTGGGGTGTGCAGCACAGGTGATCAACTAAGATTGCAATGCCAGAAAGAAATCTTACTTTTATAGAATCAGGCACATACAGCCCACTATATACATGTAAGATAATCAATAACTAGTGTTCAAATAGGCTTCCCTAGTGGCTCAGACAGTAACAAATCTGCCTGCCATGTGGGAGAGGACTGAAGCCACCATGTGTCACACAGAGATCCTTCTAGATTCCCATGATAATTGGGTGGTCATTGGCATTAGCTAACTGGCTTTATCCAAAGGAAAAATAAGCTTCTCACATCTTTGTTACAGGAGGGAGCTTTGTAACTTGGAGCAAAGTCTCCACCAAAATTAGGCTTTTACTTTCCCACATAAACCAGAAGCCAGGGCCCTATCTTCCTTGTTTACATGCAAAGAGATGGTTGTTAGGTATCTGAGATATTCCTGAGCCTTAAAACTGGCAAGAGACTTCTTTAGCCACAAAAACGTACCTACATTTCTTACTTTACAAATAACAGCAATGCTTATTTTTTTAAGTAACAAAAATGCTAAGCAAATGTGAGGTAGAGAACCTCTTGCATTTTTTCACTGAAGAAAATTGTCTTTTTTTCCCTTTAGTTCGTATTGGTTTGGCCAAAAAGTTGTTCAGGTTTTCCATAAAACTGTATGAAAAATCCAAGTCAACTTTTTGGCCAACCCAATATTTATCCTTAGATTAGCAAGGAGGAAGACTAGGAGCACACAGTGCCTTACACAGCAAGAGGAAGCCAGCCAAAAGGATCGATCAACAAGAAAGCTTTTAAAAGGATGATGCATACAATTTTATACAAGGAAGGATTGAAGAGTGACCTGTCAGATGTGGAAACATGGAGGACTTTTTTTTTTTTTTAAGTATCAGTGCGATAATAAGAATAAAAACTTTGACAGGAGTAACCTTTACGGGAGAGAAGGCAGGGAGGGGTGAACGAGTTCATACCTCTCTTTCAAGAGTCTGCTAAACATAGAAAAGAAATAAGTAGTATTTGAAAGGAAAGGCCACTATGGTTGATGCTTGTGTGATAATTCAAGACTGGAAAATGCTGACATTTCATGAGAACAAGGATGACTACAGAAGTCAGGTCTTGCATAAGAAATAAGAGGAGATGGAGACCTTGCACAAAATAGAGGATTTGGCCTTCTGTGAAAATGGAGATACAGGTAGACCTACAGACTGGGAGGTAGTGATGCTGAAGTTTTCTTCCCATTATTTGCTTCATGAAATAAAAAGCAGAGCTGTTGCTTTCAGTTCAAAGGGCAGAGTAAAAGGATGTTCACTCATCTCCTCCTGTGAGGGCTCCAAAATCACAACTAGCTGCTGAAAAGCCATCAACAGGAGGATGCTAGAGCCTACCAAAAAAATATATATCCCATGTTCAAAGATAAAGAAGAAGCCATAGTAAGACAGTAGGAGGGGCATAATCACAGTAAAATCAGTATCTGCCAGGTGGGTGACCCACAAAGTGGGGAACAATAATACCAAAGAAGTTCTCCCACTGTTGTGAAGGTTCAGAACTCCACATCAGGCTTCCCAGCCTGGGGACACAACAAAGGGACTGGGAATCCCCAGGGAATATGACCTTGAAGCCCAGCAGGATTTGATTACAAGACTTCCACAGGACTGGGGGAAACAGAGAGACCAGGCTTGGAAGGCACAAACTAAACCTTGGTTGCACCAAGATTCAGAGGAAAGGAGCAGTGACTCCACAGGAAACTGAACCAAAACTACCTACTAGTGATGGGTCTCCTGTGGAGTCACGGGTCAGCACGGGGTGACCACAGGGACAGGGGTGGGGGTGGCAGCAGCTGTCTGGGAAGGTCCCCTTTGCTTGTAAACACTCTTGGAGTTTGCCATTAACTCAACCATAGAGCTTGCAGACCCAAGGGCTGGGTCACCTCAGGACAAAAAACTACCAGGGTGGGTGCGCAACCCCGCCAATCAGCAGATAACTGGATTAAAGTTTTACTGAGCAAGGTCCTGCCCACCAGAGCAAGATGCATTTTTTCCCACCCATCAGGTCCTTCCCATCAGGAAGTTTACAAGTCTGTTAGCCTCCTCCATCAGAGGGTGGACAGAAGAAGCAAGAAGAACCACAATCCCACAGTGATGAAAACAAAGCCACATTACCAAAAGTTAATTAGCATGAAGAAGCAGAAAGTTACATTCCAGATGAAGGGACAATATAAAACCCCAGAAAAACAACTAAATGAAGTAGAGATAGGCAACCTTCTAGAAAAGGAATTCAGAATAAAGATAGCGAAGATGATTCAGGATGTCCAAAAAAGAATGGAGGCAAAGATTGAGAAGATACAAGAAATGTTTACCAAATCCCTAAAAGAACTAAAGAACAAACAAACAGAGATGAATAATACACTAAAATGAATCAATATCAGAATATTTGAGGCAGAAGAACGGGTAAATGGCCTGGAGGACAGAATGGTGAAAATCACTGAGACAGAACAGAATATAGAAAAAAGAATGAAAAGAAATGAAGACAGTCTAAGAGACCTCTGGGACAACATTAAATGCACCAACATTTGCATTATAGGGGTCCTAGAAGGAAAAGAGAGAGAAAGGACCTCAGAAAAGATCTGAAGAGATAATAGCTGAAAACCTCTCTAACATGGGAAAGGAAACAGTCTACCAAGTTCAAGAAGCATAGAGGGTCCCAGGCAGGATAAACCCAAGGAGGAACACACCAAGACACATAGTAATCCAACCGACAAACATTAAAGACAGAGATAAAATATTAAAAACAACAAGGGAAAAATGACAAATAACATACAAGGAAACTCCCATCAGGCCATCAGCTATTTCTCAACAGAAACTGTACAAGCCAGAAGGGAATGGCATGACATATTTAAAGTGATTAAAAGGGAAGAAACTACAACCAAGAATACTCTACCCAGCAAGACTCTCCATCAGATTTGATGGAGAAATCAAAAGATTTCCAGACAGCAAAAGTTAAGAGAATTCAGCACCACCAAACCAGCTTTACAACAAATGCTAAATGAACTTATCTAGGCAAGAAATGTAAGAGAAGGAAAAGACATACAGAAAACCCCCCAAAAAATTAAGACAGACGTAATAGGGTTATACATATCGATAATTACCTTAAGTGTAAATGGATTAAATGCACCAACCAAAAGATATAGACTGGCTGAGCAGATGAAAATGTGCATGTATGCACCTCCACTTACCACATCACTCTGTTTGACTCCCCCCCAAATTGCATGTTATTATTTTATATTGTTAGGTTAATCATGTTCCCTTTGTGACTTGCAATTGTAATTATCTTTTTTTTTGGGGGGGGGGGTGGGTCTGGTTTCTGATTGTGAAAGCTGATAGATATCTTTTACTATTATGATTATGCAACTATTACTCAATACCACTGTATCATGATTGGTCAACAAAAATATTATAGAATTCTATATCACCAAAACTACCATTTAATAGAAAAACCTGTCATCAATTATTAAAATCCAAAAGCATATCAGAATTATCTTGGCATTTTTTTGAAAAATAAAAATGTCCAGGCATTGCATTTCTTTTTTGGCCAGAGCTCCAGGTATGTCTCTAATGAGCAGTTATGTTTAAAAATAACTGGTCTATATGAAGATCTTTTACTTTTATCCAGTTTGTTTCACTTTTTCTACTTCATATTCAGTGTTCCTATTTCATTTGACTTGTTTTCCAATTTCTCCATCTCTTTCTTTTTTTTTTTTCTTTTGATGTTTTTTCTCAAGCCTTTATCAAACATAGTAGAAAAGCTTTTGTATACATATACATAAAGAATATGTATAATATATATATTTTAGAAAACATAAAATTTTTGCCTGACTAAAAAATTTATGACATTTTGATTCAACTTGTTTGACTTTGTATGAACAGAATACTAGATTTCTTATATAAAAAATTGATATACAACAAGCAACAAAGATTTACTGTATAGTACAGGGAACTATAGTCAATATCTTGTAATAATCTATAATGAAAAATGCTTCCCTGGTGGCTCAGCTGGCAATGAATCTGACTGCAATGTGGGAGACCTGGATTTTATCCCTGGGTTGGGAAGATCCCCTGGAGAAGGGAAAGGCTACCCACTCCAGTATTCTGGCCTGGAGAATTCCATGGACTGTATAGACCATGGGGTCGCAAAGAGTCAGACATGACTGAGTGACTTTCACTCACTCACTCACTCATAATGGAAAATACTTGCAAAAATAACATATGTGTATATGTGTAAATGAAACACACACATACCAAAAAAGAATTCTACTTTTTGAAATTTATTAATGTGTATCTTTTTGCCAGTTTTTCTAAATGTCCTATGGACCTTTAACAACAACATATGAGATACAAAATTTTAAATACATTTGTGTAGTGTATGATTAATATAATTTAAATATAAATCTACTCTATTTAAACTAGTAATGACATCATTCAAGATGCTCCTATTCTCATTTTTTCTGCACCTGATAAAATATTCTCAGAGAAATGTTAATGTCTCCCTATAACTGTTTATTGTTTTCTTTTGCCTTCTATTTCTTCTGATTTTTGCTTATGTATCTTGTTTCTTTGTTGTTAAAGTGTTTAGTGGCTTATGAGATCCATCTTAAAAATATTAATCTTTAAAAAAATATGAGCAAATTAAATTCAACAATACATTAAAAGGATCATACACCACAATCAATTGGGATTTATTCCAGGGATGCAAGGATGGTTCAACATTCAAAACAATCAACATGATACCTGGAATTAACAAAATGAAGAATACAAAAGAAGTCACATGAAGATCTCAACAGATACAGAAAAGTATTGAACAAAATTCGACACCCATTCATAATAAAAATGGCATTTTTTTTTTTTTTACAGAAGTAGATCAAATATTTCTAAAAATTGAATGGAACCACAAGGGATCCTGTATAGCAAAAACAATTTTGAGAAAGAACAAACCTGGAGGCATCATGCACCCTGATTTTACACTATATTAAAAGTATAGTAATCAAGACAGTGTGGTACTAGCATAACAACAGACATACAGATCAATGGAACAGAATAGAGGACCCAGAAATAAACCCATGCATATATAGTCAATTAATCTACAGCAAAGAAGGCAAGAATATACAATGGGGAAAGAACAGTCTCTTCAATAAATGGTCTCAGAAAACTGAAAAAATCACATGAAAAAGAATGAAAATGGAACACTATCTTACATCATACACAAAAGTTTACTCAAATGGATTAGACTTGAATATAAGATCAGAGGCCATTAAACTCCTACAAGAAAACATCACTGGAAAACTCCTTGACATGAACCTAGCAATTTTTTGGAGTTGACTCCAAAGGCAATGGTAGCAAAGGGAAAAATAAATGTGACTATATCAAACTAAAGACCTCTACACAGCAAATGAAACAATCAGCAAAATTAAAAGGTAATCTACTGAATGGGAGATGATGTTTGCAAGCCATATATCCAATAAAGGGCTAATATCCAAAATATATTTTTGGCACTTGAACAACGTGGGTTTGAACTTCACAGGTCTACTTTTACATGGGTTTTTTTCAATCAATACTTACTACAGGACTACACAATATACTGTTAGTTGAATCTGCAGATGGGGAATTGTGGATATAAAGGGTCAACTCTAAAGTTATGTGCCAATTTACAACTACATGGAGGACTGGTACCTCAACTTGAGTTGTTCAAGGGTCAACTGTATAAACAATTCTTACAGCTCAATTACAAAAAACAATTAAATTTTTAAAAAATGGGCAGAGGATCTGAATAGACATTTTTCAGAACAGAAGACATCCAAATGGTCAATGGGCATATGAAAAGATGCTCAACATCATTAATTATCAGGAAAATGCAAATCAAAGCCATAGCAAAATATTACATCACACCTCTAAGAATGGCTATTATCAAAAGGACAAGAAACAACAAGTGTTGGCAGAGATGTGGAGAAAAAGGAATCCTCTTATGCTATTGGTAGGAATGTAAATTAGTACAGCCACTAATGTGGAACACAGTATGGAGGTTCCTGAAAAAAGTTAGAAATAGAACTACCATATGATTCAGCAATTCTACTTCTGGATATTTAACTGAAGAAAACACAAAAACACTTATTCAGAAAATACATATGTGCATCGCTGTGTTCACTGCAACATTATTGACAATAACCAAGATATGGAAACAACCTAAGTGTCTGTCAGTGGACAAATAAAGATTTATGTATATATTCCATATATATAAATATATACCTACAATGGAATATTAACCATCCATAAAAAATGAAATGCTCCTATTTGTGGCAACGTGGATGGACTTTGACAACATGCTAAATGAAGTAAGTCAGACAGAGACAAATTCCATACGATTTCATTTATATGTGGAATCTAAAAAATAAAACTCATAGTTCCAGAGAACAGGTTGGTGGTTAGCAGAGAGGAGGTGAGTCAGTGAGTAAAATGGGTGAAGAGGACCAAGAGGTACAAACTCCGTTATAGACAGAATAGGTTATGCTGATATAAATACAGCTATGATGACTACCTTCAGTAATATCATGTTGCAAATTTGAAAGCTACTCTTAAATCTTAAAACTTCACATCACAAGAAAATTCTACAACTTTGTATGGTGACAGGAGGCAATTAGACTTACTGTGGTGATCCTTTCACAACGCATACTGTGCTTAGTCCCTCAGTCATGCCCAAGTCGTTGTGACCCCTGAACTATAGCCTGCCAGGTTCCCCTGTCCATGGGGATTCTCCAGGCCAGAATACTGCAGTGGGTTGCCATGTTTTCCTTCAGGGCATCGTCCCAGCCCAGGGATTGAACCCAGGTCTCCCATGTTGCAGGTAGATTCTTTACCATCTGAGCCACCAGGGAAGCCCAAGAATACTGGAGCGGGCAGCCTGTCCCTTCTCCAGGGGATCTTCCCCACTCAGGAATCAAACCGGGGTCTCTGGCATTGCAGGTAGATTCTTTACCAGCTGAACTACCAGGGAAACCCTTCACAATGTACACAAAATGCCAAAACTAATGTCATGTTGTATGTCAATTATATTTCAATTGAAAAAAAAAAAAAGCAGAGCTATTGTCTGAGATTGAGGAGAAAAAGGTGTCAACTCAGCAGCTCAGAGCCTGATAGAGTCACAGAGATGTGACTAGCCCAAAGCATGAGAAGCATCAGACACCCAAGACTGCTGGAGCTGGTTTGTGATCACACATTTAGGTAGACTAGTGAGCATGGATGTGTGTCTGTCCAATTGACTAATCTGCTCTGGCACAACTGTAGAATTCTTGGAGTGCTAGATTCAACCAGGACTGGGTTTTGGTGAGGGAAGTCCAAATACACAGCAAAAGACACAGGAACTGGGATGTCTGCTTACTAATGACCAAGGATTAGGGGTATTTACTTTTCGGTATTTTAATTTTCATGGTGAAGTAGAGAACAAGATTATCACCTGAGAGTAAATATGGACGAGAATATGTAGGGTTGAGAAGAGGAAAAAAGTGAAAAACTTGCCCAGAGAAAGAGTGAATACAGAGGAATGGAGGGTTTCTGAGCAATAATTAAAGCCCATTTGAGGCTCATGGTCATGGGTTTAAAGGGCAACCAGTCACCATAGCCGTTATTCTTCTCCAACCATCTTTAGATAAGTGCATTCAGGCAAGCCGTAGGAGGGTTTAACCAGCATTGTACCTATATAAGCAGTTGAGATGAAGGAAGAGAGGGACTGGAAATATGACACAAATATCAGGTGGTGTTCAGAGTGATTTTGCCTGTATAGAAGTTAAGTGAGAAGAAAGACTTAAGGGGTTTGAGGGAAAGTGGAAACTTGGATATGGGTGAAGAGAGATGGCAAGAGATGATTAGTGGTGTTAGAACTGCTACTGCTACTGCTAAGTCACTTCAGTCGTGTCCGACTCTATGTGACCCCATCCCTGGGATTCTCCAGGCAAGAACACTGGAGTGGGTTGCCATTTCCTCCTCCAATGCATAAAAGTGAAAGTGAAGTCGCTCAGTCATGTCCGACTCTTCATGACCTCAAAAGATGCCAAGAGAGGTTTTGCTTTTAATATCCTGGAGGGCCTAGAGTCAAGGACTAAGACAACTGAGTTCCTTGAGTAAATGTAGAAAACCACTGAAAGAGGGCACCCAGAATGGCCACAATATTAGGAGGATCTACATGGATCCTGAGATCACAGAGAAATAGTGCCAAATGGAAGTGGAATAGGAGTCACAACTTTAAGGTCTGAGGAGTTTTCATCAAGAGGAATGGGAGATGTCTATAATATAGAGGAGTGATACAAAAAGTATTAATAAAAATGGCCCTAAGATACACAAAGCGAAAATTGTTAGACACCTAAGTAACTATATAAAAATACAAAAAGTGGGAGATTTAATGCAACTACCTCAATAATTGACATTACTAACTATATATATTACAAATTTGTATCACAAATTATAGCAGAGAATATATTATTCTCAAGCACATAGGAACATTTACAAAGATTCATCATGTAGTAGACATAAAGTTACAAAACAACTTTTAAAAGTTTACATCATACAGAGCATATTTTTTGACAATGTAATTTTTTAGAAAAAAATATCAACTACACAACACTAAGTATCCCACGTTTGAAATGAATCAAAGACAGAATTACAATCAAAATTAAGCATATAACAAAATATCAGCTAGAAAGCAGTGGGTGGCAGATAAAGCAAAACTTAAAGAAAAATGTATAGTCTCTCTGCTCAAATCAGAGACCAGACAAAAAGACAAAACCACTAGAATCCATATATTATGAAGTTTGACCCTACCAAGGTCCTACCGCATAGCACAGGAAACTTATATTCAATCTCCTGGGGTAAACCACAGCAGAAAATAATGTTTAAAAAAAAAGAATACGTATGTGTAAAACTGAGTCACTTTGCTGCACAGTATATATTGGTACAACATTGTTAATCAGCTGTACTTCAATTGAAAAAAACAGAATTTAAGAAAAAAGAGGAAAAAAGTTTGACCTTCTAGACAAATGGAAGCTGGTGAAGCTCTCTCTAGATGTATGTTGTTCTCACACCTGATGTTAGAGCTTGACGTACACAGGGCTAGAGTTGGGAAGGAAAGATGGAGGAGAGTTGCAAGAAAGTAAAACCAGATGTAACTCACAAGGCTGGAGACAGCACGGAAACCCACAACAGGGGTTCTTCCACTCTGGCCGCAGTCAGCCAGGGCTCCTGGTTATGCACCTGAAGACATGCACCCACGAAGGCGTCAGGGGGCTGAGGGAACGGCCAGAGACACGGCGGGCAGTCACTGCTCACGCCAGGGCTGGGAACTGGCCCACTGAGTCAAAGGTGAGATGCAAAGTGAGCTGTTGCCTCACTTCTGCCTCTAAAACCTGTGTTGTTGTTTGGTTTGGTTTTGAGAATTTGATTATTTCTCCAGGTTTACTGATATATAATTGACATAAAGCTTTGCATTAGTTTTGGTAGTGCAACATAATGGTTTGCTTTATATTCATACTGCAAAATGATTACCACAGTAAATCCAGTTAATGTCCCTCACCTTATATGGTTACAGTTTTTCTTCTTGTGATGAGAACTTTTAAGGTTCTCTGTTAGTGACTTTCAAATATACAATAAAGTTCTGTTAAAAAGCAGAGACATTACTTTGCCAACAAAGGTCTGTCTGGTCAAGGCTATGGTTTTTCATGTGGTCATGTATGGATGTGAGAGTTGGACTGTGAAGAAAGTTGAGTGCCGAAAAATTGATTCTTTTGAACTGTGGTGTTGGAGAAGACTCTTGAGAGTCCCTTGGACTGCAAGGAGATCCAACCAGTCCATCCTAAAGGAGATAAGTCCTGGGTGTTCACTGGAAGGACTGATGCTGAAGCTGAAACTCCAATACTTTGGCCACCTGATGTGAAGAGTTGACTCACTGAAAAAGACCCTGATGCTGGGATGGATTGGGGGCAGGAGGAGAAGGGGATGACAGAGGATGAGATGGCTGGATGACATTACTGACTCGATGGGCATGAGTCTGAGTAAACTCCAGGAGTTTGTGATGGGCAGGAGGCCTGGCGTGCTGCAATTCATGGGGTCACAAAGAGTCGGACACGACTGAGTGACTGAACTGAACTGAACTGTACTTAGGAAGAGTTGGTTGGATGGCATCACTGACTCAATGGACATGAGTTTGAGCTAACTCAGGGAGAGAGTGAAGGACAGGGAAGCCTGGTTTGCAGCAGTCCATGGGGTTGCAACGAGTTGGACACAACATAGAGACTGAACAACAACAACAACCAACAAGGACCTACTTTATAGCATAAGGAACTATACTCAACATTTTGTAATAACCTATAAGGGAAAATAATATTAAAAAGTATATATATATATATATACACACACATATACATATATACATACACATATAAAACTGAATCACTTTGTTGTACACCTGAAACACTGTAGATCAACTATTATATATATAATAGAAAGATTAACAAATTAGAAGCAAACCTTTGCAGAATTTTTTAAATTTGGCAAAGCACTCAAAATGGAAAAAAAAAAAAAAAGAAAGGACTCTAAAACTGCTAATAATGTCACAGATGAAAAAGAGAAGCATTACTGAATATGCTATGTAAGAGGATGTTAAAAGCCAGGCTTATACTAAAGCATTTAAAATTAAAAGTGAATTGAAAGGACATATTCTGAGGAAAGTATGTAATATAATAAACTTACAAAAAAAGAGCTTGAAAACCTTAACAGTCTGGCTAAAGTAACTGAATTAATACACAATATCTTCCAAAATAGAGAATCTTAGTTCCAAAGGACTTTTTTGATACATCTCCCAAGATCTATCTGTGTCTCCTCATCCAATAATTCCTTTCCTAACATTCTGATGCAGACAAGTACAAGGATGCACATACTACATACAGCATGCACATGCTGTATGGTTAAGCATGGACACCGATGCTCAGAATACGCTACTCTGAAAAGCCCAAAGCTGAAACATGTATGTTCAACAATAGGATGGATTAAAGCTATTCTATCAACTGAGTACTGCATTGTATCAAAGAAGCGATAGCATCATGTAACAACATAAAGAAAATTCATTAATGTTGAGAAAAAAGAAGATTTTTTTTTAAAAGTGCAGTATTTTGTTACTGATTCTATTCACACAAAATTAGGGCAATCTATTTTCAGGAACGCAAACACAAAACACCAAGTGCTAAGGAAAGTTAAGCGTATTTATTACAGAAGGGCTCTAACAGTGAGAGGTGGTGTGTGGACACACTCACTATTTTCCAGCTCCGAGCATTGGTTTCTTGAGTTTTCACTTCAGCTATTAAACTGCATATATTTCATTCATTTTTCCATATGTCATTGTTTACAATAAAAGAAGAAATGCTCTTAAGCTCAAAGAAAGACTACTTGATGTATAAAGTGTGCTGTTTCAATTTAGAGGAATCACATTATAACCTTTCCAAAATTAAGCTATCTTTCAGAAAAGCCACGTTCTAGAGTCAACTGTGAAAAGAAGTTAGTGGCATTCTAATGAATGTGTGTGGCTGACAACCAAGTGAGGTCAGACATTATTGACTTCCCTTATTTTCAGTAGACCTAGCCAAGGGGAAGGTGTTTGAGGGCTGCCCTCTCAAGAGCCCGATGGCAAGGAGTCTAAGAAGAGACCCTGTTGTTCCTACCGACTCCTGCGTTCTCTTCCTGAGAAGAGATTTCTTATCATCACTCTTCCCAAATTGGTGATTACATCGAAACCAGGATAAATTCATGAGCTTCCCTGTGTCCTGGAGCAAATACACTGATTCAAGCTGTAGATGTGAATTCTACCCATAACTCTCAGGGATCCTGTGTGTCAGCTGAACAAACAATAAAAATACTTGACATACGATCACTCAAGGTGTAACAGCAAGTTGTATAAGAGCAAGGACTGATTTGAGTGTGTGAGTTCAGTCTAGTTATTAGACACTTAATCTTATAAACTGAGGTTCAGGTTTGATAGGGTCAAGTCACATGTTCATGGGACAAAAAAGGTGATCTGGATTCTGGTCACCTAACTCTCCAACCAGTGTCGTTCCCTTCAGATATCTGTACTTCCTGGACCAAATTTTACAGATTCTAATGCTCATAACTGTCTGTGTTTTTCCTTTCTGTTTTCAGACTACTGTGTATACTTTAGACTTAACCCCCTAAATCTCCATCTGTATTATTTACATGCTTTGACATTTGCAGAAGGAAATGGATGAAAAATGGAGTCTCTTTTTTCCCAGGAATCTGCAAATGTCAAGTGTTATCATAAACTACTAAGAAAACCCTGCCTAGTTGCTTGATATTAGATTACTACTTCCTAAATGGCCTTGACAGTTAAATATCCTTAAGATTAAACACAATCAGACCTATTACAACTCCTGATCAGTGACTTTGAAAAAAACACATTAAAATGTAATTGAACCTTCTTAATGACATTTGTGCTATGTAAGCAAGCATATATACTGTCATTTCTATGTCTGCAAATTTTATAAAAAATAAAAATAATAGCTTTAGCAATTGCAATATTTCAAAATAGCTGGTGCAGCCCACCTCTCCTTTCTCTACCAAGTGGCAGAGTATGTATTAGGCATCCCTGGGCAACCACCCAGGTGTTCAAATTCAGAGAAAGATTCTCAATCTCCCCATGAGTCATGCACTAAGTGAAAACAGTGACATTACACCCAGTGAGCTATTAGAAATTATGTGTAGGTGTAACTGGTTAAATATTGCATAGAAATGTGAATACGGGAGCTGGAAATGCAACACGTATTTAAATTGATTAAAAAACTCACAGGAAAAAACATTTGCTCCAAGGAGTCACCCCACTCTTGGAATATGGACCTCATAAATAAAACTAGAGTTTAATTTTTACCACATTTTCTCCATCCTCTCTTCCTCATGCCATAAAACCACTTCTCCATAGTTGTATGTTAATTATCTGCAAAGACCTTACACTTTAGTTTAAGTTCCTTTGTGGTGACTTGAGGAACCACCTGTGATTTGCTTGTTCCTTTGTAATTTTTAAGAATTTTACAATGTACCTAGTGCTCATCCTAATCAAGAAGATCAGCATACCTGCATGAGATGATGAGAAAACTAAAATCTACACTGCATGTTAAAATAAAATAGATTTTAAGTGCAGCATTTTATAGGGCTTTTATTATAAAATTTTGTAATCTATGTTCAATGTATAAAATTTACAAATCATGGAAAAGCTTTTTTTTTTTTTTAAGCACTTCTATTTCCCAATTCCATTCCCAATAAGTAATACTACTTAGTACTCAGGTATTCCATCAGGTTTATGGTAGTAAAAGGTATAGAAATAAATAATCCCAGAACATGAATTGCTACTCCATTTTAGTCCCAGCATATCCATTTCAGTAACAGAGTTTAGAGAGAGAATGAGGAGGGAGATGGGGGAGGACAATGAGGAAGAGAGGGGAGTTGAATGAGGTGAGAAGAAGCGGGTAGGGAGCAAAACCTAAGTACAGGGTTGGAGAGCATAAAGTAAGGGTTTGGAGAGAGGCATGATGCCACTGCCATTCTAGGTCAGGGTAAACCTTCCTGTAAGTAGACATCAGAGGCAAGTCCTAAATTCCTGAATGATTGAACTCCTCTGTGTCCTTGTTAGCAAATTCCTGGACTCTTTCTCCAAAGATCACGCTTCAGAAGTTTTGAGGTGGACTCCCATAAGCCACATATTTAAAAATGCTTCACTTGACTTCAAGTAATTAAGATGTTTTCACACATTGGAAAACATGTTTCCTTGCCCTATATTGTAGCTGCTAGGTCATATGTCAGTATTAAAGTTAATTTTTCATTTACCAACGTTAAATATTAATGTACATTAATTTTAATTAAAAGAAATTTAAAGTTCATTTCCTCAATCACATTAAGATACATTTTAAACACTCAATTGTCACATGTGGATAGTAGTATTACATCCTGCAATATGGGATGTGACCACAACCACAGACAGTCTCTTGGACGGTGCTGGTCTGACAGGATTGGGCTCCGTTTATTATGGTTATAGTCAGGTGAGTGTAGTTAGCAATGTCAAGAGAAAGGAGCCAACATTCCATGTTTTGAGGCTCCCTCTTATAATTCCAGCAGATAAAGTCAACCTGAGATTATCATCCTTGGGACTTTTCTGGAAATTTCTGAACATCACATATAATTGACATTGACCTGGTCAAACCAAAATATTTTTCTAATCACTTTGTCCAAAACTGACTTTGTATCAATTTTTTAACATGCAACTATAAAAAGAGGAGAGACTTGATAGGAATGGTTTATTTTTTTCCTCAATCCTTTCAGTCCTGTATAAAAATCTTTTCCAATGAACACTTTTAAAACTTAGAATGTTCAAATCGCAATACTTCTGTAACAAAGTCATTGTTTGTAGTTGAGGTCAATTATATACTGTCAAGTGAAATTATTAGTGAATGAGGATTTTGAGAGATAAATCAAATTATAAAAATTTAGGGTCAGCGTAACCCAAGTTAACTATATAGTTCATCTCTACTAGATTCTAAATATGTATACTCCTAATCTAACCCAATATACATGCAGACAAACCAAGGAAGGCATGCACTCTTGATCAGAAGAATGCCTTATTTCTAGGTCCAGCAATGCTGCCATGTAGTGAAGCAAACACCCACCCATGAACTTATTACTTTCTTAAAGCATGAAATCAGAACAGAGAATGAAAAAGTTCATGAAAATGTTATCCAGTTTAGCACACCTAAAAACACATAAAACTTTGAACACTAAACACATGAGTGCTAAAAAGACCCCTCTTCATTTTTAAGCATTTCTTCCTTAACTCTTCATAGTTATAGAAAAACCATTAGCCTATTGTAGTAAGTATAACTAATAACATGTACATTTGGAGAAAAAACCATGACCTACCTTGAAAGCTAATTCAGTTTTTAAATTTCCTTCTTTTCCTCCTTTTCCTCCTTGACTTCTTTAATCAGCTTACAATACAGTTAATATATCCATGTGACTATCCAAGAGGATACATACTCAAGTCTCAAAGTCATTTATATGCAACTTACAACAGTTTGAAAAGTAGATAAGACAATGAAGAAAAATTAAATACTCTATATTATCACTAATATGTAGAATCTAAAAAATAAAGCAAGAAAAAAATATATATCTATAAACACAGAAGCAGTTCACAGATATAGAGAACAAAAGTGATTACAGAGGGGAGGGGGATGGAGAGAGGCAAAAAATTTGAGGTAAGGAATTAAGAGATACAGACTACCATGTATAAAATATATACACAATGAGAATATAGTGTAGAGCATAGGAAAGTACAGTCATTGGTTTTTTAATAACTTTAAATGAAGTATATCTATAAAAATACTGAATCACTGTTTTGTAAGGATTGGAATGCAAAAGCAGGAAGTCAAGAAACACCTGGATTAACAAGCAAATTTGGCCTTGGAGTACAAAATGAAGCAGGACAAAGGCTAACTGAGTTTTGCCAAGAGAACTCACTGGTCATAGCAAACACCCTCTTCCAACAACACAAGAGAAGACTCTACACATGGACAACACCAGATGGTCAATACCAAAATCAGATTGATTATATTCCTTGCAGCTGAAGATGGAGAAGCTCTATACGGTCAGCAACAACAAGACGGAGCTGACTGTGGCTCAGATCATGAACTCCTTATTGCCAAATTCAGACTTAAATTGAAGAAAGTAGGGAAAACCACTAGAACATTCGGGTATGACCTAAATCAAATCACTTATGATTATACAGCAGAAGTGAGAAATAGATTCAAGGGATTGGATCTGATAAGAGTACCTGAAGAACTCTGGATGGAGGTTCGTGACATTGTACAAGAGACAGAGATCGAGACCATCCCCAAGAAAAAGAAATGCAAAAAAGCAAAATGGTTGTCTGAGGAGGTCTTACAAATAGCTGTGAAAAGAAGAGAAGCAAAAAGCAAAGGAGAAAAGGAAAGATATTCCCATTTGAATGCATAGTTTCAAAGAATAGCAAGGAAAGATAAGAAAGCCTTCCTCAGTGGTCACTGCAAAGAAATAGAGGAAAACAATAGAACGGAAAAGACTAGAGATCTCTTCAAGAGTCCCTTGGACTGCAAGGAGATCCAACCAGTCCATCCTAAAGGAGACCAGTCTTGAGTGTTCATTGGAAGGATTGATGTGGAAGCTGAAACTCCAATATTTTGGGCACCTGATGCAAAGAGCTGACTCATTTGAAAAGACCCTGATTCTGGGAAAGATTGAAGACAGGAGGAAAAGGGGACAACAGAGGATGAGATGGTTGGATGGCATCACCAACTCAACGTACATGAGTTTGGGCAAACTCCAGGAGTTGGTGATAGACAGGGAGGCCTGGTGTGCTGTGGTCCATAGGGTCACAAAGTGTTGGACATGACTGAGTGACAGAAATGAACTAAAGGGAAGATTTCATGCAAAGATGAGCTCAATAAAGGACAGGAATGGTATGGACCTAACAGAAGTGGGGGATATTAAGAAGAGGTGGCAAGAATACACAGAAGAACTGTACAAAAAAGATCCTCATTATCCAGATAATAAAGATGGTGTGATCATTCACCTAGAGCTAGACACCCTGGAATGCAAAGTCAAGTGGGCCTTAGGAAGCATTACTATGAACAAAGCTAGTGGAGGTGATGGAATTCCAGTTGAGCTATTTCAAATCCTAAAAGATGATGCTGTGAAAATGCTACACTAAATATGCTAGCAAATTTGGAAAACTCAGCAGTGGGCACAGGACTGGAAAAGGTTAGTTTTCATTCCAATCCCAAAAAAGGCAATGCCAAAGAATGCTCAGACTACCACACAATTGCACTCATTCACACAGTAGTAAAGTAATGCTCAAAATTTTCCAAGCCAGGCTTCAACATTACATAAACCATGAACTTGCAGATGTTAAAGCTGGTTTTAGAAAAGGCAGAGTAACCTTGAGATCAAACTGCCAACATCTGTTGGATTATCGAAAACCAAGAGAGTTCTAGAAAAACATCTATTTCAGCTTTACTGACTATGGCAAAGCTTTTGACTGTGTGGATCACAACAAACTGTGGAAAATTCTTAAAGACATGGGAATACCAGACCACTTTACCTGCCTCCTGAGAAATCTGTATACAGGTCAGGAAGTAACAGTTAGAACTGGACTTGGAACAACAGACTGGTTCCAAATATGTACAAATGAGTACATCAAGGCTGTATATTGTCACCCTGCTTATTTAATTTATATGCAGAGTATATCATGAGAAATTCTGGGCTGGATGAAGTACAAGCTGGAATCAAGATGACCAGGAGACATATCAATAAACCAGATATGCAGATGACACCACCCTTATGACAGAAAGTGAAGAAGAATAAAAAGCCTCTTGATGAAAGTGAAAGAGGAGAGTGAAAAAGTTGGCATAAAGCTCAACACTCAGAAAACTAAGATCATGGCATCTGGTCCCATCACTGCATGGCAAATACATGGGGAAACAGTGGAAACAGTGAGAGACTTTATTTTGGGGGGCTCCAAAATCACTGCAGATGGTGACTGCAGCCAAAAAATTAAAAGATGCTTGCTCTTTGGAAGAAAAGTTATGACCAAACTAGACAGCATATTAAAAAGCAGAGATATTATTTTGCCAACAAAGGTCCATCTAATCAAAGCTATGGTTTTTCCACTAGTCATGTATGGATGTGAAAGTTGGACTATAAAGAAAGCTGAGCATTGAAGTATTGATGCTTTTGAACTGTGGTGTTGGGGAAGACTCTTGAGAGTCCCTGGACTGCAAGGAGATCCAACCAGTCCATCCTAAAGGGAATCAGTCCTGAATATTCATTGGAAGGACTGACGTTGAAGCTGAAACTCCAATACTTTGGCCACCTGATGTGAAGAACTGACTCATTGGAAAAGACCCTGATGCTGGGAAAGATTGAACATGGGAGGAGAAGGGGATGATCAACGATGAGATGGTTGGATGTCATCACTGATTCAATGGACATAAGTTTGAGTAAACTCCAGGAGCTGGTGATAGACAGGGAGATCTGGTGTGCTGTAGTCCATGGGGTTGCAAAGAGTCAGACACAACTTATCAACTGAACTGACCTGAACATCTAAAACATAATATTGTAAAATAAAAATAACTATACATCAATAAGAACTATATAAAAGTATTTTAAAAGTTGTCTTTAAAAAAAAAAGCTTCATTAAAACTCTAATCAGTTTTGTTTCCGTACACTAAAAATAAAACATCTGGAAAAATAAAGTATCCCATTTACTATAGCAACAACACCTGTACAGTACCTAGAAATAAATTTAACTGAGGAATTGAAAGATCTGTACAATAAGAACTACAAGACTTTACTGAAAGACATCAAAGAAGAGAGAGCCAAATGGAGGGATATCCCATGTTTAGGGATTAGAAGAGTTAATATCTCTTAAATATTCATACAACCACAATCCCAGTCAAAATTCCAATAGGACTTTTTACAGAAATAAACAATCCTAAAAATTTTTGGAGCCATAAAATAAAACCCTAAGTATAGACAACAATCATGAGAAAAAAACAAAAGTGGATGCATCTCACTTCCTAATAGAAATACATATGAAAGTGAAAGTCAGTCAATTGTATCCAACTCTTTGTGACCCCATGGACCATACAGTCCATAGAATTCTCCAGGCCAGAATACTGGAGTGGGTAGTCTTTCCCTTCTCCAGGGCATCTCCCCAACCCAGTGATCAAACCCAGGTTTCCCGCATTGCAGGTGGATTCTTTACCAGCTGAGCCACAAGGGAAACCCAAGAATACTAGAGGAAGTAGTCTATCCCTTCTCCAGCAGATCTTCCTGACTCAGGAATCCAACTGGGGTCTCCTGCATTGCAGGCAGATTCTTTATCAACTGAGCTATCAGGGAAGCCCATATAGACATGTATATATGTCTATATACATATAGACACACATACTACAAAACAATAGTAACTAAGAAGTATGGTACAGCCATAAAAATAAACACATAGACCAATGGCATAGAGAACCCAGAATTAAATCCCTGTATATATGGCTGACTAATATTTGATAAGAGCCAAGACATCCATTGAGGAATGTCTCTTCAACCAATGGTGTTGGGAAAACTGAATAAACACAGGCAGAAAAATGAAATTATGCCCTGTCTTATACCACTCACAAAAATTAATCCTAAATGAATCTAAAACTTAAGCATAAGACATGGAAATGTAAAACTCCTAGGAAAAAAAGTAGAGAAGAATCCTCAGTATCAGTTTTGGCAATAATTTTTTTGGATATGACACCAAAAGCGCAAACAAAAGAAAATCATTTAGTAGAATTACACCAACCTTCCTCATTGCCAAAGAAAAAAATCAACCAATGTAAGAGCAACCAATGGAAGAAAATATTTGCAAGACTTGTATCAGGTCAAGGGTTAACATCCAAAATATATTAGCTCATACAACTCAATAACAACAACAAATCCAACTAAAAATGGCAAAACTAAATAGAATTTTTTCTAAAGGAGGCATTAAAGTGGCAAACAGGTACATAAAAATGTGCTCAACATCACTAATCACCAAGGACAAGCAAATCTAAACCACAGTAAGCTATCATCTCTAATCACTAAGAAAGCATGTCATCAAGAAGATGACAGATGAGAAATGTTGGCAAGGATGCTGGTGGGGGGTGGGGATGGAACACTTTTGCATTGTTAGTAGGACTGTAAACTGGCCCAACCACTATGGAACCATTACAGAGATTCTTTAAAAAATTAAAAATAGAACTATCAGCAAAAGATCCAGCAATCCCATCTTTGGGAACGTATCCAAAGGAAATTAAAAGAGAATACTGAAGAGATCGTTGCATTTCCATGTTCACTGCAGCATTATTTACAATAGTCACAACATGGAAACAACCTAAGTGTCCATCAATGGATGAATAAAGAAGATGTGAGATTATACACACACACACACACACACACACACACACACACAATGTACTTCTAATCAGCCATGAGAAAAAAAATCCTTCCATTTGTAATAACATAGATGGAACTTGAAATCATTGTATTAAACAAGTCAGACAGGGAAAGACAAATAGTGTATGATAACACTTATGTGTGGAATCTAAAAAGCACCAAACTCAAATGGAGAGTGGAATGGTGGTTACCAGAAGCTGAGGAATGGAGGAATTGGGGAGCTGAGTTCATGCACACAAAGTTGCAACTAGTAGGTCAGTCAATCAGTTCAGTCACTCAGTCGTGTCTGACTCTTTGCAACCCCATGGACTGCAGCATGCCAAGCTTCCCTGTCCACCAACAACTCCTGAAGCTTGCTCAGACTAATGTCCATTGAGTCAGTGATGTCATCCAACCATCTCATCCTTGGTTGTCCCCTTCTCCTGCCTTCAATCTTTCCCACCATCTGGGTCTTTTCCAGCGAATCATTTCTTTGCATCAGGTGCCCAAAGTATTGGTGTTTCAGCATCATTCCTTCCAAAGAATATTCAGGACTGATTTCCTTTAGGATGGACTGGTTTGATCTCCTTGCAGTCCAAGGGACTCTCAAGAGTTTTCTCCAGTATCAGTTCAGAAGCATCAATTCTTTAGAACTTAACTTTCTTTATGGTCCAACTGTCACATCCATACACGACTACTTGAAAAAACATAGCTTTGACTAGAGAGGCCTTTGTCAGCAAAGTAATGTCTCTGCTTTTTAATATGCTGTCTAGGTTGGTCATAACTTTTCTTCTAAGAAGTAAGCATCTTTTAATTTCATGGCTGCAGTCACCATCTGCAGTGATTTTGGAGCTCAAGAAAATCAAGTCTGTCACTGTTTTCATTGTTTCCCCACCTATTTGCCATGCAGTGATGGGACCAGATGCCATGATCTTAGTTTTCTGAGTGTTGAGTTTTAAGCCAACTTTTTCCACTCTCCTTTTTCACTTTCAACAAGAGCCTCTTTAGTTTCTCTTTGCTTCCTGCTGTAAGGGTGGTGTCATCTGATATCTGAGGTTATTGATATTTCTCCCAGCAATCTTGATTTCAGCTTGTGCTTCATCCAGCCCAGCATTTTGCATGATGTACTCTGCATATAAGTAGGTAAGTCTTGGCAATTTAATACACAGTACAATGACTACAGACAACATAACTGTATTATAAATGTTCAGCTTGCTTAGAGAATAGATCCTAAGTGTTACCATGACTAGAAGAAAGGATAATTATGTGACTTGATTAGAAGGGTTAGCTAATGCTACTGCGGCTATCATACTGCAATATAAATTACCAAATCATATGTTGCATACCTTAAACTTATACATGTTACATGTCAATTATACCCAAATAAACACATACTCACAATTCTATTTGTAACAAGCAGCTATCACTTTCATGAACATCTTTATTACAAGTGTTTTTAAAATTTTATCTAAATGGATTACCTAATAAATACATACCTAAAATAAAGAGATAAGAATAAACTACTGGCCAGTTCATTTCTGGGATAATTGGGGAAAATGCTCAATCAACAGAGACAGTTGCACTTCACTATAAGATAACTATTGTGTTAATACTTTCAAATGCTCATAAAAACTATTCTGAAGGAAAGGGTAACTGCTAATAAAAGTTTGCTATTTAGAATAAATTGCTTTTTTAATTTAAAGAGTATTTTTCAGAATAAATGATCATTTAGTTGATCTCTTACAAATACTAATTTACAATTTTTATAAAGAAATTTTCACGTGATATGAGCCACTTTTAATACAAACTTTCATCCTCATACAAATTAACATCACAAGATATAAATCCACAGAAAAGAGGATTTATCATGAAATTGCAATAGCATTGCCACTCTGCAGAAATAACAAATTCTGTTATAATTGAGGTCATAGTGCTTTCTTAACTCAAATTTAAAAGTAGCTGATGAGCAGGCAACATGAAATAAACTATACCAAAACCATCAAGCGAATGCTTCATGAATTTCTCTCAATAAAAATAATTTAAGCATAAAGAATCATTTCGTAATCTATCATATTGTCCAAAATGAAAGTGCTAGTCTCTCAGTCATGTTCTAGTCTTTGCAACCCAGTGCATTGTAGCCCTAGACTCCACTGTCCATGAGATCTTTTCAGGCAAGAATAATGGAATGGATTGCCATTGCCTTCTCCAGGGGATCTTCTCGACCCAGAGATTGAACCCAATATTGTCCAAACATATATTTTGTTATTTGGCATATTTTATATCAAGTTTCCCTTCATAAAAGAATCATAAAATTTAAATCATAAAACAAAACTCAATTAAATAGTTATGAGACCAGCAGAGAGAGTTCTCACTCCCTGTAACACTGCAGAGCCCAAGAGGAAAGGAAAAATGACTCCTCTTCTTTCCTGGCAAGGACTCAGCCCTGAAAAGCCATGGATTCTGTTTGCTATGGCCCTTCCGACTCCCTCTTCCTCCCTATAAAAGTTCTCCTTCCCTCTGCTGTGGGGAGACTTGCACAGAGCTCACCATCGTTGCAGACCCCCAAACTCCAGTTCTCTGCTGATCCTGAATAAACCCATCGGTCAACACCTCTCATGGTTCACACGTTTAAGTGATACCTTCCTAGTAAAACCACAGGTGCCTTAAAAGCAAGACTTGGGGAGGTTGTTCCCGGCAGCCACGGCAAAGCTGAGAGGTGGGTAGTTTAAACGCGAGGGTGCCCTGGGCAGGAGACCAGCATCTGCTGTGCAAGCCCAGCTGCCTGTGTGTTGTGGGCATGACAGGTCCTGACGAGTGTGTGTTCTCCAGGCTTCCAGGGCATCTGAGAGCTGTCCACCCACCACCCTGACAAACAGTTCACTTCCTGCTTCATCAGTTAGAGTTTCTACTATTGACAAAGAACTCTTTCTGATAAGGTAGACATAATGAGAGAGTAAAAGCGCAGCCTTCCCAGTTACCAGTCGTTCAATAGCATGAATCAGAAGTTTAACTCCAAGAGGCTGTTCTAAAGTTTGGGCTATGGTGAGTTGGGGTAGTTATAGACTGATTTTACTCATGGTGTTCTTGAAAACAAACATCCATCAAACATTCTCAGTGGAACAGAAAAAAAAATCATGTTTTCACATTATAAATCACTATTTTTCAGGTGAAGATGCTGAATTGTTTAACATCAGTTTACTTAAAGAATTACTGAATATGAAATTTCAACCACTATTTTTTCACACATAACATAGAAGAACTACTGTCACTTGGAAGTCTAATAAACTAATTTATTTTTTCAAAGAACTGCAGCCTCAAAAAACGAGAACACCGTCAAAGATTACTTTTTTTACATAGAAACAGCCATTATAAGGTTATTTTCAATCTAAAAGTTCTAAAATTGCAAGAAACCAATGAAAACCTTATGAATCAGCATGGGAAAATGCATTCCAGAATATCTGCATAGAGTTACAAAAGGCTTAGTTAAGGAAGGGAGAGTGCATAATGTTAGTTATGTGATCTATGCATAAATTCTCCAAAAGAAGAGGTAAACATGTGACAGCCAGCTCACCATCTCTGGTATAACAAAACCCTTACTTGAAGCAGACAGTCTCACCCAGGTTCTTTCTAAGTAACATGCAATGAATGAAAACTAAAATAAGGCCCACATCAGCCATGGTAGAAGCCAGAGAATGGAACAGAATTGGCTTGAAACAAAAGAAAAATACAGAATGCATTTGCCTGACTACAGTGCCTCTCTAGGGTTTGCACAATACAGATTAGAATTAAAGATGTGAAAGTTGAACCATAAAAAAGGCTGAGCACCAAAGAATTGATGCTTATGAACCATGGTGCTGGAGAAGACTCTTGAGAGTCCCTTGGACAGCAATGAGACCAAACCAGTCAGTCCTAAGGGAAATCAACTGTGAATATTCATTGGAAGGACTGATGCTGAAGCTCGAATACATTGACCACATGATGTGGACACCCAACTCATTGGAAAAGACCCTGATGCTGGGAAAGATTGAAGGCAGGAGGAGAAAGGGATGACAGAGGATGAGATGGTTGGATGGCATCACTAACTCAATGGACAGGAGTTTGAGCAAGCTCTGGGAGATGGTGAATGACAGGGAAGTCTGGCATGTTTCAGACCATGGGGTTGCAAAGAGTGGGATGAGACTGAACAAGAACAACAAAGAATTAAAGACCTAAACCACATTGGAGCCATTTACATGTTATTTTTATCCATTGCCTTGTGCTTAAACATTGCTTAAATCTATTTACTTTGCATTCTATATATGGTTTCAGAGTTCAAACAACTCCTAAATAAGGAAATCCCTTTGGGTATTAGTTAAGAGAAATATGTATATGGAATCTAGAAAAATGTTACAGATGAAACTATTTGCAGGGCAGGAATTTCTGTAATGTAGGAAACATTTCAGAAATTTCAAAAGAAGATACAACTTTTCTGATTCATGACTTCTTTGAATTTTGTTTTTAACTTTCTTTCACTTTTAATATTAATAAAGAAAGAAAGTGAAGTCCCTCAGTCGTGTCTGACTCTTTGTGACCCCATGGACCGTAGCTTACCATGCTCCTCAAAGTCCATGGGATTTTCCAGGCAAGAATACTGGAGTGGGTTGCTATTTCCTTCTCCAGGGGATCTTACCAACCCAGGGATCAAACCCGTCTGAATTGCAGGCAGACACTTTACCGTCTGAGCCACCAAGGATGTTTGGATTTGCAGGATAGACTCTTAAAATATATTACCTATACTAAAACATCCCAAGTAATGCACAGATCAAGGATAAATATAATATTTAAAATTAGACACTGAAGAGCCACATTTATAGCAACATAAGATTTATTTTCATGAAAATAAATGTGTGGGATTGAATTATGAAAAGCATGAAAGTTTGCATAAGGTGGTAATACAGTGAAGAGGTCAGGAAATGTGTGATGACAGCTCCAGAGAGGGAGTGGAGTACCTGGAGTGGCTCTAGCCGTTCTAGGCATTTTCCAACTCCCAGTGAAATTTCAAAATAGATTTTCTGATATCCCATGACTCAAGGACAGAAAAGTAAATACAGTGTTACCACTCACTTTGCGAGAGTCTATAGGAGGATAACCATTATGGTGAAAGAGATAACTATCTTTAAATCTGCCCCCCTCCCCCAAGAAGTCTATAATAAACTGTAATTTTATAATAAAGTATGAAACCAAGCTTTATACTCAGTGGAAGGGGGAAAACGTCCCTCAAAAATGCGAAACCACTAGCCACCCAACACATGGGTTTTCACCCTAATTCATTCCTGAGTTAGATTAAAAAGAAGTTTAAGAATTATGTTCCAAGCATTCCTGGATTGGGGATATTCGTACTTCCTCAATGAACCCACATTTGCCTCAGTTTTTAAAGTGTTTCCACAGATCCATTTCCAAGAAAACCACATCCCTTATTTCCAAAATTGATTAAGTGTAAAGATGTGACGGTGATCTTTATGTGTTGCCTTGAGCAGGGGATGCCCAGCTCTGTGGTCAAGCTGTGTTCTGGTGTGTCTGTGAGTGGTGTGCTCGATGAGATTGCATGGGTGCACACAGGGAAGGAGGTTGTCCTCATCCATGTGGGTGGGCCTCTTCCAGCCGGCGGAAGGCCTGAATAAAACAAAAAGGTGGACCTTTCCACCAGTAAGAAGAATTCCTCCTGCCTGAGTGCTTGATCTCATCACTGGTCTTCTCCTGCATCCAAACTAGAATCGGACTTCAGCCTCCTTGGGTCCCCAGCATGCTGGCTTTCAGACGAGAACATATACACTTGACTCAGACTGAGCCACACTATAAGCTTGCTTCCCAGGTCTCCAGCCTGACAACTGAAGACTTAAAAAGCAAGCAAAATGGAGACCAGATGTGAAACTTCCTGAGCAGATAAGCCTGGGTAGTCTACTAGCAAAACGTAACTTAGATTATTATGCAAAGCAAGCAAAACTTAACTTGGTTCAGTTCGAGTGACCATAACAACTAACTTCCTGAAAAGACGTACTGACCAACTACAAAATTTCTCCCAACCAACATACAAAGTTCAAAATAGAATGAGAAAAAGAAATAATTATCAACTTCAAACAATGAAAGAAATGAACAAAAATGAGCATGGTAAAGATGACACAAAAGCAAAATATAAACTAAATAAATAGGAGTTAATCAGTATCTGTTAGAAATTGACAGTAAATGAACTGATTTTCAATTTCCAAAACAAGGGTAAATGCTGAACAGATTGTAAAAGCGACAATCCTTGAATCCATAAGCAGGGGGTGATCCCAGGGAAGCCCCCCAGGACTGGAGAGGCAGACAGTGGATCATGGGGAGCCATGGCTGCCCTGAAGAGAAACTACTGCAGAAACCAGGCCAGGGAGGGAAGCCCGAAACTCACAGGTAAAGCCCTGGAGACTGCATGTGGACAAACCCGAGGGCTAAAAACTCCACAGGAAACAGTCCTGGGAGCCCCCACAGTCTTTCACAGGAAATACCGCAGGAAAATTCCTCTTGCTTCTAGCAGGGGTTAAGAGCAAAGAAACCATTTTGGAAGACAGCAGAGCTCTTTTCCTCTTAATATGATGAGCCCTCAAGTGAAACTAGTTAACCTGAGCCCCAGGTGAGGGCAATATAGAGTCTAACTGACCTGCGTGCACGCTCAATCGCTCACCTGTGTCTGACTCTCTGTAACCCCATCGACAGTAGCCCGCCAGGATCCTCAGTCCATGGGGATTTTTCAGGCAAGAATACTGGAGTGGGTTGCCATTTTCTCCTCCAGGGGATCTTCCTGACACAGGGATCGAACCTCTGTCTCCTGCATTGGCAGAAGGGCTCTTTACCGTCTGAGCCACTGGGGAAGCCCTAACCTGAGGGGTGGTCCACTCCAGCCATCCTTTCAGACACCAACCACAATCCAGGAATTTCAGAAGATAACAAGTAAGGACAAATGTGCCCCAAACCAAGAATTACCATTTTCAAATTATAGAAAATCAAACATAAAGAAAAAATTCTGGAAGAAGTTAGAGGAGGAAAGGGGGAAACACCTTAACTTTAGAATAACAAAAATAAGAACTATACAGCTACTCAGAAACCATGTGAGTGAGGAGACAGTGGGGGGGGGGGGACATTTAAACTGCTAGAAAAAAGAAATAAAACAACTAATCCAGAATACTGTATTCTGCAAAATAAACCTTCAAAAGTAAAGAAAGAGTCCTTCTAGACAAACAAAAATTAGAGAACGTGTTGCCAGTACACCTACCTTATAAGAAGTGGTAGAAGATATTGAGATAAGTAAAAAATACATATATTAATAAATATACTCAGAATAATATAGGTCAGAAATGTAGATCTGCATAAAGCATAAGCTTTAAAGAAGGAATAGGTGAAGAGAAAGTAATTACTTTTATCTTTCTTATTCTTAATTGATCTAACAGATAAAACATTGTTAAAAATAATAATAGGAATGTTGTATCTGATTACATATGCCTTTATATATATATACATATATATGATTATGTATGCTCACATACAAGTAAAAGGAATAACATCAATAATACAAGAAACAGGAAAGAAGAATTAGCATTATTTTGTTATTACAAAGTTCTTACACTACCAGTGATGTAGTGTCATCTGAAAGTGTACTTGGATTACTGGCAAACACTAGCACAATCACTAAATACTGTAAAAATCAAATAAACCAGCAAAAACACAAAGAAGTATAACTGATAATCTAGGAAAGGAGAGAATATACAATCACATAAAATCCTCAATTAAAAGTATAAACAGCAGGAAAAAATAGAAAAAAATAGGAAGAAAGAATAAGAGCTACAAGTAGAAAGCAATAATATTGTACATATTAACCCAATTATATCAGTAATCACTTTGAACATCAGTTAACTAACTGCACCAATTAAAAGACAGAGATTGTCAGAGTAGATCAGAAAGAAAAACTCAACTATAAGTTGTCTACAAGAAACCCACTTTAAATAAAAACACATAAAAATTAAAAGTAAACATATGGAGAAAAATGTACCAAGGAAAGTTATGACCAACCTAGATAGAATATTAAAAAGCAAAGATATTACATTGCCAACAAAGGTCCGTCTAGTCAAGGCTATGGTTTTTCCAGTGATCATGTATGGATGTGAGAGTTGGACTGTGAAGAAAGCTGAGCGCCAAAAAAATTGATGCTTTTGAACTGTGGTGTTGGAGAAGACTCTTGAGAGTCCCTTGGACTGCAAGGAGATCCAACCAGTCCATCCTAAAGGAGATCAGTCCTGGGTGTTCACTGGAAGGACTGATGCTGAAGCTGGAACTCCAATACTTTGGCCACCTGATGCGAAGAGTTGGCTCATTGGAAAAGTCCCTGATGCTGGAAAGGATTGGGGGCAGGAGGAGAAGGTGACAACAAAGGATGAGATGACTGGATGGTGTCACTGACTTGATGGACATGAGTTTGAGTAAACTCCAGGAATTGGTGATGGACAGCGAGGCCTGACGTGCTGCGATTCATGGGGTCACAAAGAGTCGGACACGACTGAGTGGCTGAACTAAAATGAACTGAATTGAAATCAAAAGAGAGAATTTCATACAGAAAAGACTTCAAAGCAGGGAAATTATCACAAATAAAGAAGGGCATTCCAGGGTTTCCCTGGTGGCTCAGTGGCAAAGAATCCGCCTGCTATTGCAGGAGACATGGGTTCTATCCCTGATCTGGGAGGATCCCACATGCCATGGAGCAGTTAAGCCCAAGAACCACAAGTATGGAGCCTGTGCTACAGGAGCTGCAACTACTGAAGCCCTGGCATCTAGAGTTCATGCTCCCCAACCTTCCCAACAAGAGGAGCCACAGTGCAATGAGAAGCCCGTGCACTGCAGCTAGAGAGTAGCCCCCAGCTCACTGCAACTAGAGAAAGCGTGCAGCAACAAAGACCCAGCACAGCCAAAAATAAATGCATAAATAACATTTTTCAAAAAGAAGGTTATTACATAATGATAAAAAAGGTTAACCCTCCAAGAAAACAACAATCCTTAATATGTATGTGCTTAATGGCAGAGCATCAAACAAAACCAATAGTGCTGCAAGGAGAAAGAAGGGATTCTTCCATGATCGTTGGAGACCTCACCACCTTTCTGTGAGAAATGAACAGATTCAACAGGCAGAGAATCAGTAAGGACAGAGATGAATTCAACCACATGATCAATCAACTGCACATAATCAATATCTACAGACTGTTTCATACAAGTTACACATTATTCTCAAGTTCACAAGAAAGTTTCAGCAAGACAGACAACATTTTAGACCATAAAACACACATTCACAGGTTAAAAAATACAACTCATAAAGTGCCTGCTCTCATAGCCCAATGAAATTAAACTAGAAATCAATAGCCGAAAGAAAACTAGCACATGGAGAGTAGGCAACACACTTCTAAATACACTGGGGTCAAATAAATCCACTCTCAAGAGAAATTTTGAAATATTTGAACTAAATGAAAGAGTAAAAACAACTTATCAAAATTTTTGGGATGTAGTGAAACAAGTTTTCAGAGGGAAGTTTGCAGCAGTGAGTGCAAACATCAGAAGATAGCAGACCAGTGGCCATCAGTGGGGAGATGTAAGCAGGAAGGGAAAAGACAGGGTTAGGGAATAAGGGGTACAAGGTGTTAGGTCTGAAATAAGCTACAAAGATGTATGGCACAACACAGGGAGCATGGCCAATACTTTATAACAACTATAAATGGACTACAACCTTTAAAAACTGTGAGTCAATATACTGTAGACCCATAACTTACATAATATTGCCCAGCAACTACTGCCTATGTGTTAAGTCGTGCCTGTCTCTTTAAGGCCCCATGGACAACAGTCCACCAGGCTCCCCTATCCATGGGATTCTCCAGCCAAGAACACAGGAGTGGGTTGCCATGTCCTTCTCCAGGAGATCTTCTCAATCCAGGGGTTGAATATGCATCTCGTGTCTCCTGCATTGGCAGGTGGATTCTTTACCTCTAAGCCATGTGGGAAGCCCTTAAAAAATGAACCACAGATCTGAACAGGTATCTCAACAAAGAAGATATGGAAATGGAAATAAGCATATGAAAAGATGCTCCACATTGTATATCATCAGGGAAAAGAGAATTAAAACAACGCGATGCCCCCACATGCCTGTTAGAAGGGCCAAATGGACACTGACAGCAAGTGCTGGCAAGGATGTGAATGTCTTACTCATGGCCGGTGGGAACGCAAAATGGTACAGACACTTTGAGACAGTTTGGCAGTTTCTTTCAAAACTAAACATATTCTTACCATATGATCCAGCAATTGCAGTTCTTGGTATTTATCCAAAAAAGTTGAAAGCTTATGTCCACAACAAAGACTCAGACACTAATGTGTATAGAAATTTTACTGATAACTGCCAAAACTTGGAAGCAACCTAAATGTCCTTCAGTTGGTAAGTAGATAAATAACCTGAAGTACAGCCAGACAATGAATATTATTCAGTGCTAAAAAGAAATGAGCTATCTAGCCATGAAAAGGCATAGAGGAACTATAAATGTATATTATTAAGTGAAAGAAGCCAATCTGAAAAAGCTACATAATGTGTATCATTCCAGCTACGTGAGACTCTGGCAAAGGCAAAACTATGACTGCAGCAGAAACACCAGTGATTGCCAGGAACTGGAGGGAGGGAAAGCTGAAGAGGCAGAGCAAAGAGGATTTTCAGGGCAGTGAAAATGCTCTATATGATACTACAGTGATGAGTATTTGGGCATTACACATTTGTCCAAACCCGTGAAATATATGGCACCAGGTGAGCCCTAATGTAAACTCTGGACTTTGGAAGAGGATGTGTCACTGTCAGTTCATCACCGTAACAAATGTACCATCTGGTGGGAATGCTGATAATGGGGGAGGCTAGGCATTTGTGGGACAGAATGTATGTGGGAAGTCTCTGCATCTTCTCAAATTCTCCCTGAAACACGACTGTTAAAAATTATTTTAGCAAATGTTTCAAAAGTAAATGAACTTAGGTTAAAAGAAAGTTTCAGACAAGATTAAAAAACATAAACTCAGCTGAACTCTGTTTTATGTATTTTATATATATATATATATATATATATATATATATATATAATCTTTTGTATAGAGATGCTATATATATATGTAGAATAAGTTATGTTTTAATAAAAACAAAAAAATGGTAGAAATACAGAAAGAAACATATAGATCCAAAATCAGATAAAAATTGCTAGGACTATAAAAGTTTACAGAATATATTTAAAATGGTTTCACAAAGTAGGCAGACGAAAGGTATTAACAAGTACTAATAGGAAAAAGGAATGACTTAGATGCATATGAGGACTTGTTCACTTTGATAGAAATAAAGGAAATGCAAAATAAAACAGTAACCACAGATCATTTTATACTAACTGTAAAAAAAAAAAAAATCCAGTTAACATTATGTGAAGCAACTACAACTTTCATATGCTGCTCCTGCTGGGTGTGTAGAGCAGTCCAACCACGCTGAGAAATATTTGCATTATAAAGGAGAGCTGGACATGTCCACAGTTCACAGTTTAGCATCTTATCTCCTAGGTAGAGACCCTAGAGAAAATGGTGCACATTATACCCATGAAAACATGATAGGTATTTTTATGACAGCATCAGTCAGAATGGTAAAAACTGGAAACAACTGAAAAGACAACCAAAATTGAAGTGGGTAAATAACAAGGAATCCATGTATTCAATGAAATACTATACAGCAGTGGATAAATTTGATAACAGCCTTAAGCATTCATGTGGATTAAACTAAAAGACTAGTGGTCAACAAAGTGACTTATAAGAAGACATGCACTGTGACTTCTTCTATATAATGTTTAAAATATACAGATTCAAATAATACTTGGTTAGGACTAAATAGAGATTCATAAAGATGGCAAAGACTTACAAGGGAATGATCACTATAAAACAAAAGGCATTTACTCTGGGGAAGAGCAAGGGAGATTTAATGGCCTGCTCAGGTGAGGTAAAGTTCTATTTCTTAGCCCAGGTGTTGGGAACATAGTCACTCATCATATTATTTTTCCTTAACTGTAATGTATGTTTTCATATACTCCTGTCACCTTATACTATATCTCACATACTGGAAAACCAACAAACTGCTTAAGTAATTGCAATTGAAGATACTTTAAAGATCAGACAACACTGAAAGTCTTCTTTACTCTTTAGAGAAAATATCAAAATGTATTTAATAGTCTTTATGAGGAATTTATGAAGTGCAGGAAAAGTACAGAACCAAGGAAAAATAATTATTCCTTTTTCATAGTTATTAAATCTAAACTAGAATATTTCAACCATGAGTCAGCTGAACAGACAACTAGCTGAGGGGAAAAAAAAGAATATTTTCACCCTCAGCAAGGATTCCTCACTCTTGGTGAAATATTAATGCTTTCTCCTGCAGGGTACTAGAAAAGAGGTCAAACACTTCAGGATTAACGGAGTAGTTTAACCTGTGCTAGAGGGGCTTCTTAAACAGAGCTTGTCTGTGATGAGAAAGTGACAGATTTTTCTGGAACTGTTTCAAAACTGTCAACTTATCAACCATAATTGGCCACATAATGAACTTATCACTGTTGTCAAATGCTTGAGAAAA